>NW_004524604.1:1428760-1433476 GCF_000260255.1 Octodon degus | reverse complement strand
AGAGAGAGAGAGAGAGAGAGAGAGAGAGAGAGAGAACTGGAGAGAGAGAGAGAACTGGAGAGAGAGAGAGAACTGATTTGAACTTGGAAAATATAGATGACCAGAGCTAGCTGATTTGTACTCAGAGAAAAGAGGATTTAGAAGAGAATAGGTCATTTGGTCATTTTTAAAGGAACTATTTATCGGCTGGGTCCTGCACTTTTTGTCTCACTGCAGAAGAGAGGCACTGTGTGGATTCCATGTGTGCATCCTCAAATTTACATGCTGCAGTATGGCCAGAGTGATGGCATTAGGAGGTGGCCTTGGGCAGTGATGGGGCAGAGCCTTCCTGGTAGGATCAGCATCCTTGAGAGGAGCCAAGGGGACCCCTTGACCTCTGCCACATGAAGCTGGACAGAGGAGAGCCACAGACAAGGTGCCAAGGCCTGTCTTGGACTTCCCCAGCCTTCAGTACTAGGAGGAGTATATTTCTACTCTTTATAGACCACCCAGCCCAGGATATTTCAGTATTTTAGCCTGGAAACATGGAAATGATGCTCAGGGGAAGGCCCCTTCCAGCTCATGGAGACCAATGAATGGCTTGCAGGTGGAGGAGTTCACAGTGACTATGGGGTTCTGTCTCAAGGTCCTGTAGGAAAAAGCCACCTGCTGACTGAGAGTGGTGAACAGTGGCTGGAGCTGGCCTCTGTCCAGGATGCCTGAGGCCATGTTTCTGTGGCTCCTCCTGCTGCAGACTGGTCCTGCACACTGTGGAAATGCAGGGCCTGAGTCATCTGAGGTTCAAAACTCTTGCATGATCAAGAAGTCTTAGCAGGACAAGCTGAGGACACAGTTAAATCCCAAAGAACAGAGATGTATTCCTTTGAAATCAAGAGACTTCTGAGTGATTGCCCCAGGGTTGGAAAGTTCTGAACTATTAATGAGTGTGCCCTTCAGGGGAAAAGCAATTTTGGATGATCCCACGCTCCAAAAGGTCAGGCCAGCTTGTGCCAGGGCCAATCAGGGAGACACTGCTTCTTCCCTTTTGCTTCTTCCCTCTCACCCACACATTGGTCCACAGCACAGTGGCATCAAAAACAGCTGCTGGTGTGGAGGGAGAATGTGGGAGAGGAGGGGAGCTGCCACCACAGACCCTTTCTCTAGCTCCTGACACTGAACTGACAGAGGGAGGGGAGGAATCTCTGTGTTACACAAAGCCCCAGAGGCTTGATTTTGAATTGAGTCTTTGCAATTTTAGAGAATCAGTAATTTTAACATATTTAAGGAATTGAGAAAAGAAATGGTATTCCAAGAACAAGAAAAATAAAACAAATTAAAACCAAAATACCTGGCAGGGGAAATAATGTGATCACAAACGTGGTTTTCCCATTTCCGCTGGATGTACTGACCATGTGTGGGAAACTTGACTGCATAATTTATGGGGGGGACTGTGTTTGCACTTTCCCCTAAAATAAAGGTAGAACCAAAGACAGTAAGAGCTAATGGGGTGGCTTTGTGATTGCACTGGTGTGCCCTAGGCCAGGGTGTCAGTTCTGAATGGCTAATTCCTTCTGGCAGCTAAGCTGCAGCCACAGTGGGGATGTGAAGAGCTCTTCCCTGTGAGTGTGATCCCTCCACTAGATTTCTGCTGCTGGAAATCTGAAAGCGCTCAGGGTTCAGGTTTTGGGAAGCTTGACATCTTAGGGGTCTTTGTTAGAACAAAGACTGCAGAACTTCAAGTATAGCATGGCAGGACTCTGTCCAAAGGCTTAGAATGAGGCCTTTAGGCAAGTGGTGCCAGATCGGTGGCATCTTCAGTCTCTTGTTGCTCTCATCAAAAGCCAAACTCTGCTCCATCCCATCCCCCATGCACAAGTCCTGCTGCTCTGCTTTCTAAGTAGCTTACAACTCCTTTGCACCATGGTACCCCAGAGGGAACCACCACTTCTTCTCTTGGTCTCTGTGCTGGCCTTGATCTTGTCTCCTGAGTCTACCTTTGCCTTCTGGAACCTTTGATAATAGGAGCAATCTTGTAAAAATCCACTTTGAATCCTCACATCTTTTCTTCCCTCAGGTGGGATTCTGTTCAACTTTGAAGGAAGATCAAGTCCTTTGTAGGTTTCCTGCAGCCTCACTTGACTGTAACTGGCTAATTTTTGACCACATCTTCTGACACTCTCCCTGTTGCTCACTATAGGCCTGCCATGCTGGTTTTCTTCCTGACCCAGAAATATGCCAAGCCCTGGGGCCATTGTGTTTGCTGTTCCTTCAGCCTGGAATGTTCTTTCTGAGACCATCCCATAATTTGCGTTTCAGGTATACCTCCCAAAGCACCTTACCTAAAATAACAGTTCAAACACTTGTGAACACTCGCACACACATACACAGTCACACACACATAGATGCACACAGGCACACATAGATATACAAGCAAGTATACACACATGCATACATGCACATATGTATGCACACATAAACACAGTGTACACACACCAACACATGCAATATAGCACATGCACACACATACATCCATGCATGCAAGTGCACATGCACACAAACATATGCACAATACAACATAACTTCAATCTCTGTTCTCCCAATGTTACTTTAATTGCTTCATGACACTTAACAGGGTCTCAGGTTGTATTAATTATTTCATCTTCAGCAAACATCTTTTTTCTCTCCCATTTTCTATTGATATATGATTGTAATACATAATACATGCTATCTCCACAGGGAAGTGGTACATATACTTAATGCCTCTTGAGCTTGTTCACTTCCCCTTCCCTTCCCCTACTTCCTCACTCCCCCATTTCCAGACCTTGTAAGAGGCAAGGACATTGTTTCAATTAATACATTATCCACAATTGACTAGAGTGATATTTCATATCAGAGGATATTCAAACACATGCATGAAATAAGCTCTTCAGTGTATGCTAACTTGGAGCCTGCATGGGTGCAAAAGGCTTCCTGTCAGCAGACTGCTCACATAATGAAACCTGTTATCATTCTCCAAGGTGGTGACTGAGTGAGAGTGTCCTGAGGATTGCTGTGCAGAATGTGTGGAACTTGGGTTCTCCATCAACAGGGACTCAGAAATGAGTGATCCTAGCCTCCCTCCTCAATGAGTTTACAGTCACAAGACAGAAATTCCTTGGCATGCAATTCAGGTCCTCCTGGGCCACCTGAGCCTGCAGTGGACTTTGCCAGGGAATGTAGGATTTCTCAGTGGCATGGTGTGACTCAATGGTCATGCAGGCCAGAGAGGCCTCTATGGGGGGAGAGTGGGGGACAGAGAGAGAGAGAGAGAGAGAGAGAGAGAGAGAGAGAGAGAGACAAAGAGACAGAAAGACAGGGAGACAGAGACAGAGACATTGTAAGACAGACAGAGACAGACAAATGGATACAGACAGAAAGGGAAATTGAGATACAGAAATAGACAGAGACAGACAGACAGAAAGGAAAAATCAGATAGACAAGGAGACAGAGACTGAGAGAGAAAGAGAGAAGGGGGAGAAGGGAAAGAAGGAAGAGGGGAGGAAAGAATAGGAGGAGGATGGAGAGAAGGAGAGAGGGAGAGAAAAAGAAAGAAAGATAAGGAGAGGAGAAGAGAGGGAGAGAGGGGAGAAGGAAGAGGTGCTACCAGGAATGCTTTTACGTAATGAATCAGTCTAAGAAGCCCCCACTCAACATCCTGTGAACAAGAGACTCAGGACAGTGAATGGTGAGCACCTGTCTGAGTCTGATGGTCTGAGAGTCAAGGGAGTTGGTAGTTGTGTTAGGAAGGTTTCCAATACTGTGACAAAACAGCTTAGTCAGCAAACTTAAAAGAAAGACAGACTTCTCTTGTCTCACATTTTCAGAGGTCTCAGGCCATGATTATCTGGCACTGCTGTCTTGGGGCCTGTACCAAGACAGACATCACAGTGTGGGGCATGTGGTAGAGCAAAGTGCTCACCTCCTGGTGGGCAGGAAGCAAGAAGAGGGACAAAAACAAACCTGGGTCTCCCTTCAAAGTCACCCCATCAATGACCTATGTTCCTTCCACCAGCTCCCCCTCCTAAGTGGTCCTGCATCTCTCAAGAGTGCCCGTTTTGGTGACCAAGTCTTTAGAATGTGACCCTCTGGGGGACATTTAATATTCAGATCATAGCAATGGTGTGGTTTCTAGCCCAATGATCAGCTCAGAAGTTGTGCAGAAAAGCAGATTTTCCCTTCTCTGTCTTTTGTTTTAGTCAGGCCTCCAGCAGGTTAGACTTAGCCGATGCCCACCAGATTGGGAAGGGCCCTTTGCTGCACTTAGTTCATCAGTCCAAACATGACCATTGCCCAGAACCCCCTCCCTGACACATCAAAGTAAGACTGAGCCAAACAGCTGGGCACCTTGGGGCACTGCAAACTGAAACATAAAATGAACTAGCACACTGTTATGTTGGGGATTCCCTGAGAAGAACTTTGAAGAAGGTTTGAGAGAGGACACAGTTGCCCAGAGACAGAGAGAGGGGATGCCCTCCACCCTGCAACTCTTCCCAGGAGTCCTTGCTTCTGTGGTTGAGCAGCTCCTCCCAAGTGTTGTCTTTTCTGGTCCTCATGGTAGAAAATATGCCCATCCTGCACTTGTAGCCCTCTACTTGGTTTACACCTTTCTTTCTTTCTTTTTTTCTTTTTTTCTTTCTTTCTTTCTTTCTTTCTTTCTTTCTTTCTTTCTTTCTTTCTTTCTTTCTTTCTTTCTTTCTT
>NW_004524604.1:1406528-1428660 GCF_000260255.1 Octodon degus | reverse complement strand
CTTTCTTTCTTTCTTTCTTCTTCTTCTTCTTCTTCTTCTTCTTCTTCTTCTTCTTCTTCTTCTTCTTCTTCTTCTTCTTTCTTTCTTTCTTCTTTCTTTTAATTTTATATTTAGCACAGAGTTTTCAAGTTCTACAGGATCTATGGGGTCTCATTACATAGATTGCACTTGTAGTGATCTGCCTGTGTTCAGCCTGCCAAGGGCTGGGATTACAGGCATGTGCCACCATGCCCAGTCTCAATCGCCATCTCAGTGCGCCCTGGGGACAGGGCTGGCATGGTATGCTTTTCTTTACTGGCTAAGTGCACTGTGTTAGTGTGACATATACACATCTATCTACTCCACTGAAATCAGGAGCTTTGGAGAAGGTGGCTTTTTGTGTGACATGTGGCAACTGCATGGTGTATACCACTGAGGCAATTGCCATGTCAGAAGCAGAGACCCAGGGATTTGTGAGTTGAGAACAGAGACAAAAAATGGGGCCCTCGGTCACTTCATACACTAAATGCTCCAGGGTATGAGTAAGACTATATGGGATCAAGTCAAGCATTGAGTTAATTCATGAAAATTTATATGTTCATGCCATTAGTAAGAACTTAGTAAATACTAGCTAATTTTGTTATTCCAGTTATTATTTCTTTAATTCTATCTTTTAAACTTTACAAAACTCTTAAATTTATTTTCCTGTTCTTCAGTTGAACTGTGGGTTCTGGGAGCAGAGACAGGTTTACCCAAAAGCCCATTCCTGGCTAGAATGGCACATTTCCTTGGATGGTTGACTCACCTGATGGCATATCTGAGCATGCTCGAGAAGAGGGCAGAGCGCTCACACACTTGGCTGGAAGAGCCAGAGTAAGGGAGGTAGAGGAGTTTATGCCGTGGTCTATCTAGCAAGATGAGCTGGAGACAGAACTAGAGCCAGGGCTGGGGGCACTCTGTTGGCTCTAGTGTGACCTTCTCTCATTCCAGTCTGTTGGCACCTAACTTGAAGTTTAACCAAAGTTCATGCACAAAATATTGCTATTAATTGAACTCCCTGAATAGAGGTAAAAAATGTAATACTGCACATCAGGCAGTCAGAGAATGAATAAAGTCACTAACCTTAGCCCTCATGTCATGTGACCCTGGCCTGAGGAACAAATGACAAGGCAAGGAAAATGCTTGAACCCAGAAGAGGATTTATGATCAATGAGAAAAGAGAGGGTTCTTGAAAGCCATGCTGACGGCAAGACATAGACAGGAGTCTAGTAGGTTTGTTATCCAGGGACTTCTCCCTGAGAAAGGAGGTGGGCTAAAATCTAGGAAAAGATAACCCCAACTTTGTTCAGAATTGCCAGAACACTTTCACTGGAGAATATGTTCTTCCCCTCTTTTCTGTCCTTCTGGTTTCTCTGCCTGTTGCTGCTTTAATGTTTTATTTAGAACCTATTCCTGGAAGCTCTTTGGAGTCATTCTCTCCTTTGTAGTCACTCTTGCTGAGACCCCTGCATCTCTGTTGGTCAGAGTCAAGAAAAGCTTCCCAGAATTGAAGTAATTCAAAAGAGATACAGGGGCCTGATGGTCCTGATGTTGCCTCTGCCTGGCCTTCATGTTTCTGATTCCAGGAAGGAACATGGTATGAAGACCACTCTATGTGCTCCTGGCCAGACCATGGCCTTGCTTACATCATTTTTTCTGCCTTACCTCCACTAACTTCTTGGGGGCATCAGCACAAGTCCTGAGTTCATCTGAGCTATGTAGATAGAATTTTTGATCTGAAGGAACTTGAGTTTCTAATTCACATGGTGCTTTTGGAAGTACTGGAACTAGCAGGACCTAGTGGAAGGATCTCTTTTGTTCCTCTGACATTCAAGGTTACCCATGGGTATCAGTGATCCGTACAACCTGCTTTGCACTGTGGATAAAGCTGGGTTTGAGTAAGCTTTTTTGACTACTCATTGCTTACAGTGTAATCAAGGGAGTTAGACATGGATATAAATGAAACCAATACAGTTATATTTCTGCAGCACTAGAACCCTCTTCAAGATATTTCATGAGGGGCTGGAGAGATAGCTAGGTGTTCTAAGTGCCTGCCTGGCAAGTGCAAAAGCCCCAGGTTCCATCCCCGGTACCACACACCTGTGCATCCACCATGTGGGCCACTCAGACTGGGTATGGTGGTGTACCCCTGTAGTCCCAGTGCTGGGGAGGCTGAGCCAGGAGGATCACTATGAGTCCAAGCTTCATACTGAGACCCTGTACCAAATAAGTGAATATTTTTTTAAGAAGGTATGTCATGAGCACAGAAAAGATAAAAATACATTGACACAGTACCTGACACCTACGACTTACAGGTGAGGTATAATTGGTCTCACAGTTTCAGGGTTTGCTGGCTCCAAGGCAGGAAGATTATGGTGGATGGGCAAACTGCTTAGTTCCTGCTGGCCAGGAGGCAAAATAGAGGAACAGTATCAGAAAGGCAAAGGTGAGTACAAAGACATAGATCCCAGTTCCTGACTCCATGCCTCCTACCCCCCAAATATCGGAAGTGTGCTTTAATCCCGAGTGGCTTCCAAGTCACTCAAGTTGACACTATATATTTATTTATTAATACATGTTGTATGGGGTCTCACTGCACAGCTTGGACTCATAGTGATCCTCCTGTTTTCAGCCTCCCCAGCTGGGATTACAGGTGTGCGCCACCATGCCTGGACTCGGTCACCAGCTCAGTGTAACTGGGGGTGGGGCTAGCACAGCGTGTGGTACCAGGGACTGAACCTGGGTCCCTGTACTTGCCAAAGCAGACACTTAGTCCACTGAGCTATTTTGCCAGTCCTAAATTGAGACAATTAAGATTAACCATCACAACCAGGAATTAGAAGCACAAGGACAGCTTCACATTTGAAAGATGGGTAGCACTTGCCAGGTAGATAAGACTATGCAGACAGTGAAGTCAGCAGAAGATGCTCAGCTATGTGGCTAGGAGAGCACAAACAGCAAATATTCAGTGTGTCTGGAAAGAGGGGCTTGAGGGGGGATTGCCGGAGGCACGGCAGGGCCAGGGCTCCAGCGCCCTTGTGTAACTTGGCAAAGGAGTCCGGGCTCATTCCTGGGAGTGAAGAGGAACTGATGTGCTTTCAGTAAGCTGGCAACATGTTTCCTCAGTTATCCCTTCATCTTCTTATGGGTAAACATGTAATGGACATTTTATATGCCAGCCATTCTTCTCGGCATCAGCCACACATCCATGAGCACAGGTAAAAAGCCAGGTGCTGGGAGACTTTCTTTGTGTGTAAGAGGATAAATGATAGGATCGACAAATATTGGCATGGGTCATTAAAAGGTCACATGTGCTCTGGAACATGCAGAACACATTAGGGAAGCAGGAGTCCTAGAGGAGGAAGAGGAGTTGTGGTTCTGCAGTTCTCAACAGGGTAGTCAAGGATGCAAAGGAGTGTAAGGAGTGATTGATGCGGGCAATGAAGAGGACTGCACAGAGGGAAGGCATTGCTGTCCCAAAGGTCAACAGGTGGGGGCAGGCTTGGCTCTGTGGGACCCTGACTAGCCCGAAGAGATGGAGCTCAGGACACCTGCAGAGAAGAAAAGGAAATTGTTGCAGTCAGAGTTTGCTAGGGGAACACAATATAATACAGGATGTATGATTTATAGGATTATTTTATAATAGTCATCCAAAGAGTCATATACAAAGAGAGTGCAGGAAATCTGTCCGCATACTAAAGACCCAAAGAATCCAGCTGAAGACCTGGATCTCTCGTCAATGTACTGCATGAGTCCAGCTGAAGATCTAGAGACCGTAACAATGCCTTCCATGAGTCCAAGTGGAGGCCTAGAGCCCATGTCAATGACTCATGCAGGCCGGTCTTGAGAATCTGCACTGAAAAGGCCCAAAGGTCAGTGGTGGAAAGTCTGTGCCAGCAGGACGAAGGATCTGTGCTGGCAGGCTGAGGGATCTGCACTGGAGCCAGGAAGCAGCACACGAAGTAAAAACTAGTGCTCCACACCAAAGTACCACAGTCATCCTCAGCAACAGTGAGATTCTGAGCTCCTTTGACAAGGAAGCCAACTGCCAATCCAGAAAGCCAACTTGACAAGATTCTCCAGGAGTCTGAGCTGTGCACCACTGTAGTGATATGAGACAGAAGCTGCTGTATATAGAGAGAAAGGAGAAAAGAACAGAACCTAAGGAAAAGTGTTGCTTTGTGTAATTGTAGCACCCTGGGATATAGGGAACAACAAATCCCTGGAGGTGCCCTGTCTGTCCTTTGTTCCTTTACCTGAGAAGTTACCAACTAGTGATATGTAAAGTTAGAGTTTGGTGAATGTAAATAACAGTTTGTTTATACCAATTAGTTATGCACATTCCTTAGCTTGTTCTTAGCCCTCAGTAAAGGGAAGAAGTTTTGGTGGCTCAAGATTCACTTAGAGTATCTGGGTATTGAACCGCAGCACCCTGAAGCTGACTGCTTTCTTTAAGTAAGCACTTAAACAACTGAGCTAGGGGCTGGGGGATGGCTCAGTAGAATAAGTGCTTCCCTGGCAAGCACAAGAACCTGAGTTCAATCCCTGCTTCTACCAGAAAAACAACTGTACTAATGGGCTGGCCCTCTAACTATTGCTTTTTTTTTTTTTTTTTCTGGAACCGGGGATTGAACTCAGATTGAACCATTGTTAAAAAAAAAAAATCACTTAGCGTTAAGGAAAAAAAAAAAAAGATTCACTTTGAGTAGGACTACACTGGTGAGTCCTCTGTAGCTATAATAATCCAGTCTTCTTGTCATTTCTTTGGACTCTGATTGATTTCATACAACACCATCTTCCCCTCCAGAGCCAGGAAATGATGCTCAAAATGAGGAGCATGTCTCCCCAATGTGAACCATATCTATTCTCAGTGAAGACAAGCATGGCTTCTTCAAGGACTATGAGAACAGCTGCATTCATGTCAGGAAGGCAACCATGACAAAGTTCCCTAATAATTTCTCTTCTTTTTCTCCAATTCTGCCTCTTATGCTGCTGGCAAAATCCTCAGGTGGGCCTCCCACGTCCAGCACCATGCTGGTTCAGTTCACTGAGTGTCACAGGTTGACCACCAGTTGTCAATGTACTACAGAAGTCAAGCAAGGAAAAGGGGGTTGAGGACTGTCAGGGTTGTGCAGACTGTACAAGGGCTTTGCTGTGTAAGTCACATGAGGCCATCATGGGACGCAGTGTGGAGCAGAAGAGTGACATGACCCAGTGAGGAATTCTAAAGGGTCACTTGGCTACTGGGTTAATCCATTTCCTAGTAGTAAGAACAGAGTGGTGGTGTGTGTGTTGGTGGGGAGGGCCGTCACTCAGGAGTGTGCTGCTGTAATCTAGGTAGAATCTGCTGATGGCTTGGGCCAAAACAGTGCTGGAGAAGAGACAGAAAGTGGGATTCTGGATGTACCTACATTTCCAGCAGGAATTGATCTAGGAGCCTTGAGCAGCACAGAGGATAAAATTTTGGATGGGGTTAAGGTTTATTAAGTATTTACTCTATGCCAGACACTTGCCTAGACCTTTCTTATGATTTATTTTATGACTTTGAAGAAAACACTTATTTCTTGTGACAGCCCAGTAGGAAGGTGTCATTATTATTATCTGCCTTACATGGGAAGGAACTGAAATGGAGATAATGTTGGATCAGGAGAATTGATCAGAAGTCTATTTCAGCTGCAGAATGAAAGACCAAAGTTAGTGCAATGAGGTTAGAAGCAAGGCAGGAAATCCAGCTGCAAATGGGAGGTCCGGCGGAGACTGTGCTCTGTCCTTGGTTACTCTATGTTCTCTCTGCGGAGGAGATTTAAATAGCACCCCTAAGATGATGTGGGCAGCTTGAATTTCTTCCAAGAACTGTTTCTTGGAAATGTCTTCTCTGTGAAGCTATGAGACATTTATTTGTAGCTGAGCAATCATTTTAATTCATGGAGGAAAGCATTTCACGTCTTAATGGAAGAGATGGTTAAAATAACTCAGTGTAAATACAAGCTTTCACTGAGAGGTGGAGAGGGTTGAGGGACAGTTTTGCGTTTGTTTTAATTTCTTTCTCATACTACCTTCTGCTAAGTAAGTTTCTGAATGAAGGTGTCTTGGTTACATTTCTCTCCTTGCTGAGACAAAATACCTGGCATTCAGAATTAAGGGAAAAAAGTTTTATTTACCTCACAGCTTGCAAAGGTTTCAGTCCATACTTGGCTGGCTCCAAGGCAGAATGGCACATGGCAGAAAGCAACAGCTCATGGCGGTCGGAAACAGCAAAAACAGCAAGAGTAAAAAGGGAGGAGCAGCAGAAACAAGCTTCCTTCCCTCTCTTTTGTTGCATGCAGGCTGCCTGCCCCAGGATGGGCATAGCACTCACACCCATAATCCCAGCATTGGACCAAGAATGAATCACAAACTCTAGAAGCACCCTTCCCCCATGACTGCATGAGGCTTTAGGGGGACACCTAGACACAAACCATAACAGAAACATGATTTCTTTTTTACTCCTGAGTAATAAGCCATAGGAATTTGAAAGCCTGGATTGAACTGAAGGATTTTATTAATAAAGTTGCCAGTTGCAAGGAGGAGGTGAATTATAGTGTATGGTAGATTATTGGATTCAGACCTGATTGTTATTTTAATGCTAAGACATAGGTGATAGCTCTTCCTTGTGCCACGTTTGTGAAGGCTGATGAAGTCCAGAAGATGTGAAGAGGAAGGTGACACCGAAAGCCAAAACTCCAGCTCAAGAATATTTGAAGGTTATTTGCTTGCTGGAGGGTCATCTGATGAATTCTCACCTTGCAAGTTTGCCTAGAAAAAGGGAGCAGCAGATTGAAAGTTACCCAGATTTCATAAATGTCACCTGTCACGGCAGCTAGAAGTCTCTCAGCCACAGCTTATGAGGCTAGATTACTTTTCATATCTCACTTTTCATCCTCATGGAGCATGAACGTGAGAAAGAAGCCTTCCTTGAGTTTTCCTTGCTCATGGGAAGATATAATTTACCTACATGGGATGCTCTGCTAGTATCATAGCCTCCAATCTCCACGGTGCATCCTCAGGTAGGTATTTAACAATATGCTCTGGATAGCTTAAATGTGTTTGTTTGGGCTATGTCAACATTTAACTTTATGTAACTCACAGACTATTTGATAATCGACAATGGCTTATACTTGTTGATAGGCTACTGAATGCAGAATTTGTTAAATTATACCACTATGGAGACAAATAAACTTGTAATAAATAGTTTGCAATAAATATGGTTTAGTATTTCTTTTTATGTCTACAAGAAAAAGCAAGCATATAAATATTATGGACCATAAATTTACAGTTCTAGTTTGAAATGAAGTTGCAATTCAAGCATTATCTGGAATATGAGGAATTCTCAACCATTTGCAAGCTAAATATTGCTTTTAAATTATTTTTTAAAAGTCTGCTTTTATGGAAGATTTAGGTAGAAATAGTTTCTTAGTGACCATCTGGTCTTTTTAAACTCTATCAAAAGAAGAACATTCAGCACATTTATTATTAGCATTTTAAAACTGAAAAAGACTGTTTGAGTCTTCAAGTTCGGTGGGAGAGAGGATTATTTAAATTTTCTTTGCAATACACAGCCCGTATACTTTCAGGGCTGGGGACCTTATTACTCCCCAAGGGAACTTACTCTCTTATTGGAATTTTAAACAGATCTTTTCTTATAGTGAATCTGAAATTACCTGCCCCTAATTCTTGGGTCCTTATTGCAACCATTGGGACTGGCTCATTTTCCATGTATAAATCTTAAGCTGTTTAAAGACCTCTGCCATGCAGGCCACCTACCTCCCTATCACCTTCTGGGCTCCTGCCCCCTCTCTGTTCAAGGCTAAATGACTAAGAAGGGCTGCACTTATCACACAGAGGTGAGCACCTTCCTGGCCTGGTAAAGCTTGCCAATCTGTCTTTTACAAGATGCTTGCTTTTGTTTTTGGAGACCACTGAAAATATATTTCCTTATTTTCAGTCTTTAAAATTGATTCCACATAAGGGCCAGCCAAATATCTCAGCAGATTAAAGCACCTGCTTAGGCAAATGCAGGGTCCGTGGTTTGATCCCCAGTGTGTGGTACTGGCCTGCCCCCAGGTGCTGCTGAGATAATTGATCTTTTAACTCAGTTGTGTCCTAAATTTTCTGACCAAGGAGATTATGGGGCCACAAAGGAATGTGATCGATGATGTAGTATGTGCTTAAAGAGAGTCACATGGAGAGAAAACATTCTCTCAGGCCTTCACAGAGAGCAAACTGGTCAAGCAATGGCCATTACTCATCCACATGGCTGACACTGACAAAGGATCTACAAAGTGCAGTACAGGGTTTTGGGATAAGTCCTGAGGGGACTTGACCGACCTTGTCAGATACAAAAGTTACATTTTTTGTTATATAGGTCTTACTTTATCTTGGTCTTAACTATCCAGCAGGAAAGTGTAGAAACAAGGTATGGAAAGTGAAGCTATGTTAATATGCAGAGCTGTGGAAGGCTTAAGTCAACAGATTCGGACATTGCCAGTCCTGTGGATAACCCACTACTATTGTGGACTACTGGCCAATATTGGAATATTTTGCAGAATTGATGCACCTATATTATTTGGATGGCAATGGAATACCCATCTCTGATAAAACTAAACAAAAAAGGGATACAAATGAAGGACAATTTTGTATCTGTATATACAAAATAGTTAAGATAGATATATAGCCACTTGCTCTTAATTCAATAAGAAGATTTGTACTAATAGTGTTTGGACAGGATATCATGTCTGCATCTTGTGCTATGAATGACTACTACAAGGACAACAATATGCAATGCATTAATTGTTGTAATTCACCTACCAACCTGTTTTGAAACTGTCTCATTGCAATTTTTTTCTCAATAAAATTAATAAAAAAAATTGAGACCTTGAGACCAGGCGTGGTGACACACTTCTATAATCCCAGCACTAAAAAAGCAGGATCACTATGAGTCTGATCTACACAGTGAGACCCTATAGACCCTGTACTAAAAAATACGAAGAAGAAGAAAGAGGAGGAAGAGGAAAAGGAGGAGGAGGAGGAGGAGGAGGAGAAGGAGGAAGAGGAGGAGGAGGAGGAGAAGGGGGAGGAGGAAGTGATTCCATATAGATCAAGTCCTTCCCTTTCCCTGTGTGGAATTAGAATGAAATCAGACTATTTGAATTCTTCAGAGTCACTGAGGTTGCTCTTAAAATCTTGACACTCATCTTGGGTTTTTATACTTCTTTGAATGTGTTTTCTGTACACTTTGTTCTCCACAGTAGAAAAACATTAGGTCACAGTAAAAGCAAAGGGATGGACTTTACTTCTCATCACTATCTGAGTTCTTCACCAGATCTGAAGAGTGAGCTCAGTGTTCAGAACTTGGTCACTTTCAGCCACGTGTTCACTATGGGACCTAGGCCCATCACTCAGTTTCTGTGTCTTGGTTTCCTCAGTTATGAGTTGAGGATAACAACAGCACATAACACATATCATATGAGCTGAGGATTTCCAAGATGATGCACATAAAATGGTTGGAATGGGGCCTGAGTGTCACCCTAGTCCAGCAGTTGAGTCTGTGCTGTGAGGAATTGCAGATCCTCTAGGAGGTTGGGTCTGACCAGAGGTCCTTGGCTTTTTGGGTGCTCTGGTCTATCCATTCCATCTGCTTCCTGGCAAGCAAGAAAGTGTCTTGCTTACCAGTATGTGCTGCCTTCACCAGAGGCCCGGAGTTATGGGGTCTCTTGGGCTTGCATGAGGCAGCCAGGACTGAAAGCCAAATGGATCTCTGTTCTCCCACCAAGGTCACTGCCTCTAGTGCTTCATTACAATGAGGAAGAGATGGACACGGCACCACTACTCTGAACTGAAGTGACCCTCCCTACCTGTGTGGCCTGTGGAGCTTGCTAAGGTGAACAACAGTGCTTGCCTTGCCCACACTCAGGATGAAGATATGACACATGGGGAACCCTCACATCTGATGTGCGTCCATTTGGGTAACACCAGCTCTGTCTATCTTAAGGTCTGCTTCAAAGGCAGTGTTCAGTATATATTTGACTAACTGGAACACAGGGGCAAGAGGAAGTGAAACTGTTCTTGACCTGCCCATTTGCTATTAGTGTACATGGGTGAAGAAGACATTGTGTATCTGGCCAGCTGCCTATGAACTGCTTCCACAATAATGTTTATGCCTTTTGGACAATTTCATTTTTGTATATCTTGGTATGATTTTATTTAAATGTCTTTGCAAAAGTTTCATTTTTCTTGGAAATGTGGTATTATAAGTTGAATTAAATTCAGAAATTTTATGTCTTTAAATTTTTTTGCCTACTCCTTTCTACTTTGAGAATTCTAATTATATGAATGTAAGTTTCTTGGTTTTGACAGAGCCAACTATTATGACTGATCTGTAAATTCTTCATTTTTATTTTGGACAGTTTTTATTGTATATTCATTTATGTTTGTAAATAATTTATTTTCAATTTGCAATCTATCAAAAAATTAAAAAAATAAAATAAAATAAAAAAATAATGTTTATGCTTGGTCTCTGCGTCTGCCTTTTGATCTCAGTCTTAACACTTTCCACTAGCCTCCATAATGTCTACTTCTGGGACTCAAAAATCTCACAACTGTGTAAATATCTACTTCTTCTAAATGTCTGCTTTTTCCTAATGCCTTGTTCCCATGATTGCTACAACAGTATCAGGTTTGTCTATAACTTTGAGGCTATCCTCAATATCATCGTATAGTCAAAACTCAATGCTTTAGTACGTGCTGGCCTTATACTGCATGCATGTGCATCTCCTATTTAAGCCCCACAAGGATCCTATGAATACTTTCTGCTATAATTTTTAATTTGCAAATGTGAAAATTTGGTTTGAGGAAGATTAAATAACTTTTCCAGGGTACCACAGGTGGTAAACAGCAGTGCTGAGATAGGGCGTGGCACAGTTGGCTGAGAAAGCAAGTGGGACCTTTTAATTACAAGAGTTCAGGACACACATGCCAAATGATGCTCAGGCCCCATATGTGCACGTTCTCATGGGTTCTTGTAATATACACAAGGAATTAAAGGTCAAAGATACCATGGAGAGCTAGCAATTGTGCCTCTTCATAGTAGCCCACCCTCTGTCCTCTAGGCCGTACTTTAATTTTGACTTTTGTTTTTTCCTTTGTCTCAAACTCACTCTGCAGAGCCAGTTTTTCCCTTACCCTCACTTTCAATTGTTCAAAAAAGCTTTGCCATCATTTTGGATTGCTTTCTTCAATTCTTCCACAAGTTCTGGAAACCAAGACTCCAGCACTCCAAAACTTGGTAACATTTATTTGGCAAATATCCATCTCTGTTAAAACTAAACAAAAAAAGGGGGCTACAAATGAAGGACCATTTTGTATCTATATATACAAAATAGTTAGGATAATATACAGCTATTTTCTCATAATTCAATTAGAAGAAAGATTTGTACTAATAGTACTTGGGCAAGATATCATGTCTGCATCTTGTACTATGAATAACCACTACAAAGACAACAATACACAATGTATTAATTATTGAAACTGTCCTACTAACCGGTTTTGAAATTGTCTCATTGCTATTTGTTTCTAAATAAAAATAATAAAAAAATTTAAAAATACATTTATTTGGCAAGCTACTGCTAGAAGGAGACCCTTGTTTATAGTGCTAAGGTTTGAACTGAAACTTCACCCTTACTGAAGAATTAAATTTCAAGACAATTGTGTGTCATTCTCTTCACTTAATTTTTAAGTTAGCTTTTCTTATTTATGACAACACATGTAAGATGGTGTGGTTGGTGGATTGATTAATGGTCAATTTGAGTAGGAACACCCAGCTGAACTGAGTCATATTCAGTTTCTGGATATGGAGGGTCCACCTGAGAATTGTTGCTAAAAATGACAAACAAGGAGAACAGGTTGGGGAGATTGCACACGGTGGGTTTTTCTGGGGATTGCTTGCCTTGGCTGGTTTTCCTCACATGAACTCCATTGTTGTCAAAGGAAGTTGGGTCTTCATTGTTCCTAGGCCTGGCTGCTCTTCTCTTCAGGGCAGCTCTGTCTCTACCTTGAGAATGGAAAGCCCCTCTAGACCTTGTCCAAGTCCAGTAAAATCCACATTTGTAATCCCATGGAACAGTTATTGTAGTTTTAATAAGTCAATTCCAATCTATCATTTCCAGTGCAACACATGGTGAGAGTAAAGACACAAAGGCATATTTGTTGTTCTGGGGAGCCAAGGGGGCCTAAGTCTAGCTAGTAGGAGAGTTAACCAAAACAAAGGCCTTGACTCAGGGCCAAACCAAGGTTTTATTAATTTGTAAAGAGGAGAGTGGCCTGGCGCTGATTGACTGTACAAATGGTGGAAAGTACTGAGTGTCTTGAGCTGGGCTTGGTGGGAGGCCTAGAATAAGAGAGAGAGAGAGAGAGAGAGAGAGAGAGAGAGAGAGAGAGAGAGAGATATCTACATAATGCTATTCCAAGCACCAGGTAGTATCTAATGTTCTAGGGACTACAGTTCTGATATGTAATTTTTTATGCCCTGAGAAGTCATAGCCTTTTATTTTGAGGCTTGATCTCAGCCTTCAGCATGGCTACACATGGCTTGGCTCCCACGTGTTATTTGGGAGCTGTATGTGGGGCTTCACTGACCTGTAGCATGTCTTTAAGGACACATGTCAGCACCTCTGCTAGGGCTGTTTGCATTGCTTAAAGTCAGTGGAGGGATTAAGGAAAAGTCCTAGCCAGCTTTGTACACATTAATACATGGAAATAGGTCCAGGTTTAGCCACAATGGAGACAATTGTTCTCTTATTTGTTGTTTCTTTATTCAACTTTATTGAAAACAAGGAAAGAATTTCAGGCAGCACATATCTCTTTGAGCTACAGAACACTTCTCTGCTTTTAGGTAGACTTCTAAGCAGGAGTTCTCTCTAGGAAGACATTTAGCACTAGGCTACACGTGACAGTATCACAAAGCGGCAAATCCCATTCCACCACAAACTACTACTCAATACTGAACCTTTTTTCATTTTATGGAAAAAATTAAAACAAAATTTTATAGTAAGATCTTAAAAGAATAATATTATCTTTGAAGTAGTTTCTCAGAGTACAAAGAATGGGCCTAAAAAGTCTCCATAGATATAAGCACAACTCTTCTTTTTCTATGAACTAAGAGACACTAATAGTAAAACTAACTTGCATTTTTCTCTCTTTTACCTTCCTTCCTTTCCCCTTTCCCCATCCTACTTCCTTTTTCCTTTTTAAAAATTTCTTCCCATTTCACAATATTTATTGTACATTTTAGATTTCATTTACTCTTTCAGTTTCTCACATGAGGGAGACAATATGATGTTTATACATGTGAGTGATTAATTTCACTAATGAGTAGGATCATGAGTTGTATCAGTTTACCTAAAAAGTCTCAAGTTTGTCCTTTATAGATGAAGAGTACTCCATTGTACAAAAATACCACATCTTTTTTTTTTTAATGTATTCTTTGGTTGACAGGAATTTGGTTGTTTCCAGGATTTAGCTATTATAAATGGTACTGCTTTAAACATAGGTTCATATATAATGCTGTACAACTATGTTTTAAATTCTTCTGGGAAGATAACCAGAAGGGAAATAGCTGGGCTGAATGGGTCCTCTATTACAACAGATGGTGTAACTTTTTGAGGAATTTCCATGCTCATTTCCAGAGTGACTACACCAGTTTGCACTCCCACCAACAGTGGAGAAGAGTTCTTTCTCCCCCACAACCCTTCCAGCTTTTGTTATTGGTTGATTTTTCAATGATAGCCACTCTTTGTAGGCTGAGATGGAATCTTAGCATTATTTTAATTTGCATCTACTTTCCAAAAAATGAAATAGTTAGGAATCAATCTACCAAAAGTAGTACAAGATCCATACATTGAAAATTATAGTACTCTGAAAAAGGAGATTGAAGAGGATATCAGAAAAACAAAAGCTATACCTTGCTCTTGGATAGGAGGAATCAACCTAACAGAATTAGTGAAAACATTACTAAAATTCGTTTGGGACCAGAAGAGATGTAGAATAGCAAAGGCAATTCTGGGCAACAAAGGCAAAGCCGGAGTCATAATTCCTGACTTCAAATTATAATACAAAGCTACTATGATAAAATCTGCAAGGTACTGGCAACAAACAAACAAAACAAAACAACCCAGACTTGAGGATCAGTGGAACAGATGAGAAATGCAGACAGCTCCAAACATGCTCAGCCATCTTATCTTTGACAATGAGGCCAAACATGTTCACTGGAAGAAGGATAGCTTCTTTAATAAATGGTACTGGAAAAACTACTCTCTCTATGCTGAAGACTAAAATTAGACCCATTTATGAGTCTAGATCTAGACTAAAACTAGACTATGCATGAAAATATTGTTCTTTTTTCAAGGAGAATCTTCCAGGTAGTCCTCCACACTTGAGCATCACTTCCTGGCTCCAGTGCAGATTCACCAGTCTTTTGGCACTGATCTTTCACCCCCATTGACATAGACTTTCTAGCTCATTCTGCTGGCCTTTGGGCTTTCTTTGTGTATAACCTTGGTATGGACTTGCATCACCATGGGCTTGACTCATGTGGAACATTGCCGTGGGAGCCAGACCCTAAGCTGGATTCTTCAGGGCTCTAGCATGTGGCTCTTGCATTCTTCTACTTTTGACTTTGTGGGTGAATATTATAAACTAATTCTATAAATGTATCCTGTACTAAATCCATTACCTTTAAAACTCTGACTACTGTAACAGATGGTGTTATCTAAAAATTTCTCCTAATTTTTCTCATGGGCTATTCTACTTCTTACAGATGAGCAGTGGCCACTTCCATTAACCCACTAAGGTGCTTAATATATCCCTCTTCCCTTCACCCAGAAACAGGAATTGTGGCTGGAATCAAGGACACATGAAAGCATCAGAGATCCTCCTGGCTCTCTGTGTTGAGACGTAAACTTTTAAGTGAAGGAACAAAGAGGTCAGTGGGGCTGTTTACTTCCCAGTACTGTTTGGTTGTTTGTAGAATGCTGAGGTATTATGGGACCAGAATAAACTGCACTGTAAGGGAGGTAAACAGGACAGACCCGTTTTGCTCTTTATATATCTAGGTGAAATGGCTCTCATCCCAGGGCTGAGCCTCCTTGCCTCTTCTTTAATCTGTCTGATAAAGTCCCAAGAGCAAGAAGATAACTAGGATGAAAGGCCATGGAGCCTAGTAGGAAGCTCTTTGGCATCACTCTCCTTTGCCCACTGCATCTTTGCCAGCTGAATTTAGCAAACAAAGCAATCAAAAGATGGATTGCTTGCTAGCACAGTTTAGCTAACCAGGACTTCTTTGCATTCTTTCTTTGTCTCTACACTTAAACTGCATTTTTCCTGAGAACTAACCTAGAAGTTGGCAGGCATAGTGAACTTTCTAAATTTTGCTTGTAGGTTTGTCAGAAGTTTTGTTTCTTGATGAAGACAGGATTAGTCACTGCCATCATTCTGATGCCGATTTGGAACAACCCTGGCCATGACTAATCTAGTTTGGCAGACTCCTAGCTTTTTCTGTAGTTTTTAAGATTGGCCAAGGATTTCTAACTAGGCTAAGTGCTGTACAGTTGTGGTTGCAGTGGTAGGACGCCACTCCACCAGTGTAGAATTCCTGCATTCCAGCTCAGGTAAAGATGAATGGGACTCAGGGCCTGGAGGAGGATTCCATTGTCAGAATGTAAGTCACCATGACCCAGAATGCTGACTGGTCATTGCGTGGATGTAATTCCTTGTAGTACACCCTCAACAACCGTGTTTGCCTCCAAAGGAGAGATTTGGTCAGATATTACTTAATTTAGGTGGGATCTGAGGAGGAGGACGTGCTATACAACTTATGTTCTATGTATCTTTATGCCAGTGATTGGACTCACGTTAGCCTTAGCTTTCCATCTTTACCATGAAGGTAAATAATACCTCATGGGGTATGGTGAAAATTTAAAGAGAAAATACAGAAATGGGATTTTTGTGCAATATTTCCATAGAGGAAAAATTGTGAAATTAGTTAGTGGCTGATATTAGCAACATTAAAGTGCCTGTTTGAAGCAGATTTTAGCTACATGGGAATATATAGAGAAGGGATGGAGGATCTACTTCCGGTAGGCTTAGCTCTACACCAGGTCCTCAGCTGTGTGTTGTTGCACAGAGATGAAGTGTATTCCAAATATAAGGGGAAAGCTTGAATTAAAAAATACAGTCAAAGACATTATCAGGGCTTCTCTTCCAAATACCTGCTTTCCTTGAACATATCTTCCCTTCACTATTACCACTTTCTGAAGCAGTTCCAGAAGTCCTCTTTCATTAAGTGTCTTCACAAAGTATGAAAATGCAATGAATGATGCTGCCAAGATTCATCCTACAGAAAGACAGGCTCATAAAGAAAATCATAGTGTGCCCTCATCTTAGTCAGTCTCACTCTATGTAACCTCTGTCTCTTCGCCAAATCAATAATGACCATGAAACATAAACATTTTGAAATAATTCAGGAAAGACACTCATAAAAGAGGACTTCCAAAGTTGCCCTAGAAAGTGGCAAGAAGGATAGAATGAATGTGTTCAATGTAACAAAAAATATTTTGAGGGGGATTAATGCCAATGTGTCTTTTACTGTAATAAATTTTAAAACTTTAGACATTCACCATAGGTTTTATTCACACTTCCTGTGTATTTCTAGTGAAATCCTGCAAAACTTTGTGCTACAGTGGAGACCAGGAAGAAAGATTCTATTGAAGGTGAAAACAGACTGTGAGCAAAATGGGGATGTAGCTTTGCTCTTGAATGCCCCACAGTGGACCAGGCCTTTAAGGCATGGAACACAGGATAGCACTATTGAGAGATGTTGGCACCTTTGAAAGGTAAATCCTGGTGCGAGTCCTGGGTTACTGGAAGCAGGACCCCAAAGAGGACTGTGGGTCTTCAGCCCTTATTATTCTCCTTTGTGTCTCTGCTATGAGTGAGTGACTTTGCTCTGCCAAGAGTTCCTGTATGATGTGACCACAGGCCCATGACAATGGGCCAACTGACCACGGGAGGGAACCTCTAGAGCAAGCCTTTTCTCTTTCTATGTTGATTATTTCACTTACTTTTTTTATGGTGATGGAAAATGACTAATACAGAGAATAAACAAAAGCATCAGCTCCGCCCCCCATGCTCTTTGGCTGTGACATTTCCCCTCCTATCACCTTAGCAGGCCATTCAGCATGGAGCCCAACACCCCAGCCAGGCTGTAGACCTTAGTGATGCTTTGTACAGTCAGAAATTACCTGTCCTGTCTCACCTGGAGACTGCCTACCTCTTACTAGTCCTTCTATACTTATGGGTGTTAATATTTTGATCACTTATATCTCTTACATAACAACTTTATAGTTTTCAAAAGTGTTTCTAGGAACTTTGCTTAAAGGAAAAGCGTTTTAGTGAAAATTCTCCTAACCAAGAGGATGATGTTCGAGCACATATCATGGGGCATGGCTTGATCTAACCTTGAAATTACACTGTGCAGATACTAATGTGGAGGACTAGTCTCCCAGATTAGTAGATATAAAGGTGCTTATTATTTGGCACTCCAAAACAGATTTTACCTACTGTGCCATAAATCAATAAGGTGCAATATTATTTTATAGAAATTTTAAAAATATTGTTTTTAATTTGAAAATGTTGAACACGGTCCTCCACCACTTCCTCCCTGACCCCTTCCCCTGTTCTGCTTCCCAGCTACTGTGCATGTACTGTTCTTGTTCCACTAGGTCCTTCACCCAGGATCTTTCTGTCTTGGATCCAGTGACAATGGACTGTATCTTCTGAAACCAAAATTAAGTTTCTCTTTATTTAAGATGGAGGTGTCAGGTGAGAAGACCAATCCAGGGTAGAAACACACACTGACAGGAAATAACTTTGATTCATTATTTATTTAAAGCATCTTCTACCACAAAAGAAAATGATGTCCTTGCTAATGCTTATTTTAGGCTAAAATTTTAATATGAAAGTTTTAAATTGGTAGATTCTGAATTAATTATGACCAGATCACTGCTCACATTTTTGACATGAGTTTTTTCAGTCCATGAAATGAAACTGAGAGATAATTCTAACATTTCACTTTACAGTCAGAAATGGTAGCAGCACACCTATAATCCTAGCACTTAGGAGGCTGAGGTAAGAGGATTGCTGTGAGTTTGAGACCAGGATGAACTACACAGTGAGATTCTGTCTCAAAAAACAAAGTAAAACAAAACAAAAATTTCACCTTAAGCACAACTTTGTAGGTTCCACACATAGTACTTTGGCCATGCTTCCATGAAACATCCTGGCGCAAATAAGTGGTTGAACAAATAAACAAATGGGAGAGAGCAGAAGAATGTTTGAAAAATTTCCAAATAATCTAATCCAAAGAAATAGCTTTGAATTAGGCAGATAATTTATTATTCAGTGGTACCTTGGTTCATGAATTTAATTCATTCCACTGTTCTTACTATTCTGAGGAAGACAGATTCATTTCTGTGTCCAAGGGGAAGATGGCCGCAGTTGTGGTTGTGCTTGTCCCCTCATGTGAAGTTTGTGAACAGAACCTGAGCCATTGAATCTATGGTACTGAGTTATGGCAGGGTGAGTTGGTAGAGAAGTTCCCCTTATTAAGCTAGTTGACTTTAGTCCTGGGTTCTAGGATAGCCCAATCAGTTACTTTGAGACTTGGACAAATATCTTGATTACAGAAGTCCTCAATTTCTTTTCATTGTAGTAGGAATAGTGACACTGCCTGCCAATCTCAGCAGCGATTTTATTTGTTAACATACATGCACATTCATTAACTTGAACTAATTGCACAAATTAATACAATTTGGAGTGATTCTTCCACAGCCTGCACTAGTCCAGTCTGGTTTCTTTATCTTCTCCTCCCTGGCCTCTAGTAATCACTCTTCTATACTTATGGTTGGTTTTTTAAAATTCCATATATAAAAGAAAATATGAAGTGTTAATTTTTCTGTGTCTGGCTTATTTTACTTAACAGAATGCTCTCAAGTCTTCTATCAATTCTACTATGAATGATAGGATTTTCTTCTTCTTTGTGGCAGGATAGTGCTCCATTATGCATATGTACAATATTTTCTTTATTCATTCACCCTTTTTTTTATGTGCACCAATGTTTATAATAGCACAACTCTTAATAGCTAAATCCTAGAAGCAACTCGAGTGCCCATTAAAAGAAAAGATTAAAAATGTGGTATTTTTCTGCAATGGAGTATTATTCAGCCATAAAGGATAAACTTGATACTTTTACACCTTGAGACCACACTCACTGGTGAATTATATCAGACTCGTGTAAACCTCGTGTTTCTCCCCGGTGTGACAAAATGAACACCTAGGTAGGGCGTAAATGTACAACAGATATGGTAAAATGAGAAGGAATTGTTAAAAAAAGAACTAGGATGTAGGAATAGAGAAAGGAGGGGAAAAGAAAAATGCAAATTAGTTATATTAGTGTCTCACAGTTCACAGAAAAGTGTGCGCTTTTTGACTGTAGAATTTGGTAGAACTGACTACAGAATTTAGTATTCCTGTATCCTTATAGGAGTAACTACTTGAAATATGCAATGCATTAAATGTTGTTCTCTTTATCATCGTATCTTTTTTTTTAACCTTTTTTCCATTAAAAAAATCAAAAAGGCTCCATCTCAGAACAAGACACTAGGATGTAATTACCCCATGGTCCATACACACTAGTTCCCAAGTCTGCTTACTTTCAGAGCTATCCTCTACTTTGGAAAGCTCATCTTCTTGTACTGGCACACTGATGTCCTGAAAATCTTCTCTTCTCTCTGTTAAACTTTCACATTCTAAGCAACGAGTCCTTAATACCCGTTGACCTTGAAATAATTTTTCCACTAGTTCAAAGCCAACTTGTTCTGCACCTTTGTTTATGGACCTAACTTCACTAACACCTCTAGGTGTGGTATTTTCTGGAGATCCAAGTCTACCACCTTTAGCTGCACTTCTGCCTTCATCCTTCCCCATGTCCCCTTCAAAATCGTACTCATTTCCTTTAGCTTGTCCTTTGGAGCCTTGGTTTGTTGTTAGTTTTCCCAGACTACAGAACTTAGAAAGGATACTGGGTTGCTTCGTTGCAGACTTTAACCAATTTATTTTGACTCTTGATTTCTTTTGAGAGGCTCTCACGATCTCATTTTCAGAAACACACTTGGGGGTTACTTTAAGAGGACTCTCCAGAGTATCCCCAGAAGCTTTTCTTTTTGATCTGGTTTGTCTCTGGTTCTCATCCAATGACAGGTGTTCCTTGGAGACTTTGACTTTTTTCTTCATGTTACCAAATTCAGTATCATTTTTCCTTTTCCCATTCCCTTTTGGAGGTTTTTCTTTATAGTCCTCAGAATACCTCAGACTGTCCATGTTCATGATGTTAATTCCACTCACTTCCTCTTTCTGCCGAGGTCTTTCTCCTACCTTTGTAGGTAACTCCGCCACATTTTTTACTTCTTTTTTTAGGAGTTGGCATGTTTCTTGGATGTTTCCCAAAATACACTGTAATACTTCCTGTGCATCACGCTGTAGATATCCTTCATACATGCGGTTAAGTTCCCTGAGTGTGTTAAGCAGTCGTCTTGGCGGAGTTGCAAGCTCGTCAGTGTATTTCTCCGGATTTAAGAGGAAACTAGCCTGAAGCTGTTCGACTGAAATGATTAAGGACTGTAAACTGCATATAAGTTCATAACTTGCCAAAGAATCTTCTCTGCAGTTTCCCTTCTCTTTTAAATTTGCTTCATCCTTTAGCGTCTCTTTCTTCGTAGAGATAATATTAAATAAGTGCTTCACTCCAGATTTAAAACCAGGACAAAAATATAATACCTGAAGTATACTATTAAGATAACAAGTATTGCCAAGATTATTCAGTCCTACAAAAGGCAACAAGTTTTCTTTCTTCTCACAGTTTACAGGCGACGACTGTGCTGCAGGAACAACTTGGTCAATTTCTGATCCTCTATATTCAGAAGCTTTTTCTTCATTTTCTTGAGAGTCTGTAAAATCTAAGGCTCTCTTAGTTTCCTTTTTCTGAAAAAACTTCAAGGAAAGTCTGTTTTTCTTGGATGGACTACCTCTTGAAAGCCCATTACTTTCACTAGATATGACACCAGGCATTTTCTTTCCAAATCCCAAGGAGCTGACAATAATTTATAGAGGGCAATTGTAATCAGCAATTTTATCCGGTCATGGTCTGGCTCGCTGCGCGCAGGCAGCTGCCGAGCCTGTCACCGCCCAGCTGGCACTCATATCCGGGGCGGCGCGGTCCCTGTCCGCGCCGGTCGCTACCGCCGCCGCCGAGGGAACTTGGCGCGTTTTCCTCCGCGACGAACCCGCGCCTCCGCCCGCCTGCCCGCCGGCCTCCCCACAGGCGACCCTGAACACGCTGGCGCCGTGCTCACGCCGTGCGGCGCGTCAGGCCAGGATCGCCTCGCCCCGTTGCGCCCCTCTCGCAGGGCTTGGGCCGTGGGCAGTAGGAAGAATTTATTGAGAAAAGAACTTCTGTCTGTCAGGGACAGAAGGGGCCCCAGAAAGTGGGTTGCCCTCCAACTCCACTTCTCAAGAATGTTTTATTGATTAAAGTTACAATATGAGGCGGTCTTAAGGTAGGACAGAGCTATCATTGATCAATAGGATTATAAGTATAGTGCTTAGGTAGTACTAATGCAATCATGAATCATAGGATGAGTGTGAGGTGGGACAAAACTATAGTCAACCAGTACATACACAAGTATAGGTGCTAGGTTGATATTGATTAAATGGGAATCAAATGGAGAAATGTGTCATGGAGCAAGCTTGGGCAGAGGAGAACTTCCCTAAAGCAGTGGGTTAAGAAGGTTGGGTGCTCTACCCAGGGTGATTGATGCCTACTTAAAATATCATCACTGCTGTTCATGCCTAGAGGAAGTATATGGGTGAGTACCTCTTTTTCTTTAATCCTGGCCTTCAGTGAATAGTCCTTCAGCCACAGTTGTCTTCTACATTGGCCTCTCGAGGGCCCAGCCCTGTCTGACTA
>NW_004524604.1:1390166-1406428 GCF_000260255.1 Octodon degus | reverse complement strand
TATAATGATCCTCCTGTCTCAGCCCACCACCCCCAGTACTGGTATTTCAGGCATGTGCCACCATGGTTTTGGTCACTGGTACAGGAACCTGGGTTTCTGAGGCTGGTATAGAATGTAGTACTGGGAATTGAACCCCGGGTCCTTGCACTTTACAGGCAGGTGCTTAGGCCACCAAGCTATCTCCTCAGCCCCTGGGAGGCCCACTTTGGTTTCTTTGGATATACATCCACTGGATTGGATCATCCAGGTACTTCCTCTAATAGACCTAGATTTAGATTCCAAGGACTCCATACTGATCTCCATAATGGTTTCACTGATTTGCTTTCCTAACAGCAGTGTGCGAGTTCCTCTTCCCCATTTTTTCCTCAGAATTTGTTATTTGACTTCATTTGTTCTTTTGGTAATATCTTTTCTAACTGGGGTTACATGATATATCATTGTGGTTTTGATTCATATTTGCTTTGTAGCTAACAATATGGAACATTTTCTTATATTTTTTATCCAATTGTTTTTACTCTTTTGTGAAGAGTCTGTTAGAGTCATGTGCAAATGTTTACATTAGATTATTTGCTTTTCTATTAAGTTTTGTATTCTAACTATTATCCTTCTGTCTGATGAAAGCTTGACAAATCCTTTCTCCCATTCTTTAGGCTGTCTCTCCACCTTACTGTGATTTTTTTCCTAGGTTGGGTATGGCTCCACTTATTTCTTTATACTTTTGTTTCCCACCATTAGCTACTTAGGAATCAAATATTAAAGTAAAATGTAAATGGTTAGCTTTTATTTAACTCCATCAAAATTGCTTATTCTTATAAGTATTTTTCAAGTCTATAAGATATTAAAAACAAATTCTGAAAAGCTAGAACATCCAAGAAGACGCTAAAGGAACACACAACCAGAAGACCTGTGGTAACCTGAATGAGACCTCAAGCAGCAGACATGAAACTGAACTGAACATAGGAAACTGAGGGATCCTGACTATCTTTTCTCTGGTTTTGGCTTCTCTATGTTGTGCGTTGCATTTGTTCAAATTTCAAAAATAATGATGTGGATCATTATTGTGTGGTAATGCTGAGGACACAGTTGTTTAATCTTGTTATGGTTTGTGTTCAGCTTTACCCCCCCCCCCAAGCTTCATGCAGTCATACAATTTGTGATTAATTCATGGTCCAATGTTGTGATTATGGGTGCGAGTTCTACAGCCACCTTAGCTTGGGCAGCCTGAATACAGTGTAAGGAAGGGAAAGAGTCTTGCTTTTTTCATGCTCCTCCATTTTTGCTTTTCTTGCTTTCATTGTTTTCTGCCACTGAACTGTTGCTCTCTGCCATGTGCCTGCCATTCTGCCATGGAACCAGCCAAGTATGGATTGAAACCTCCACAAACTGTGGGGTAAGTAAACATTTCCTTCCTTAATTTTGGGTGTCAGATATTTTGTCTGTCACAAGAAAAAAAGCAAACAAGACAGAATTTGGTACTAAGAGTGGGGCTTTTGCTGTGACTGTGCCTGACTATGTGGTTCAAGAGCTTTTGGGAATGGCTATTGGTAAGAGTTTGGAAAGGTTCAGACATGTCTTCTGAAAGAGTATAGCTGGAACACCTTCAGCTGCTCTGTATGGGAGGTTCTGGATAGAGCTCAGAAGACCACAGGGCTGATAGAAATCCTGCTGGCAAAGACTGGCTTGGGAGGTTTCTGCTGGGAAGGACTGCATTGATTGCTGTACTCTAGATGATATAAATTATAGCTTGGCAGATAGTTTGTCTGCATGTTGTTCCTGTCCAGAGACTTTGCCTGAGACTGAGATTAAGAGTGGAAGATTAATTAATGTGGCAAAAAATATTCAAGGGAATCTAATGTTGAGGTGGTAGCATGGCAATTGTTTGTGGGGCTTTTAGTCAGATTAATGCTGAGAATCAAGTACAAAAAACCCAGCAGGATGATTTAAAATGTTGTAAGTTTGGCCAGAAAGAAAGCTACAGTAAATCCGTGAACTGCAAAGATAGAGCTGAGGAGATCTGGATTGCTGAGAACAGACAGGAGAATATAAAAGATGGCCTGAAGGCATTACAAAAAGGAGAAAGACTTCACCATTTGTGCCCTGAATCTGCAAAAATGAAAGACTTTGAGGAGAAAGCCCAAGATCACTGTGTTCCTGAATGGTGGCAGCCACACTATGTTCTAGGATGGCAGCAACATTGTACCAGGTTCTGAAATGGTAGCAGGTGTGCCATGTGCTGGAATAGCAGCAGCAGCATAGAGAATTTGTTCCTCAGAATCAGGGTCAGAGTGTGCAGTGATCTAAGCATTTGACCCCTATGACTAAAAGAGAAGAGAGCCTCACTACTGATCCAGTTGGCAGCAGACCACTGCATCATCCATATGGTGCTGGTTTTAGGCATATGCAGAATGCAAGAATTCTGAGCTCTAAAAGGCTTCCAACCAGATTTCAAAAGGAGGCGGGGGATGCCAGCAGTGTGCTCATGAGATGGCAATATAGGAAGTGGTGAGGGTGAAGCCAAAGATGTGAATGGAGACCCTAGAAGTTTGAAGAAGTCAGGCATGTGGATTGTCTGAGGAAAGGTGCAAGAAGGGAGCAAAGTAGGCCTGAGAGAAGTCATAGGAGCCACAACCACCACAAGTGCCGTAGGAATGGAGCCACATAAGCTCTTTGGAGCACACAGTTTACCACAGATTGCTCCAGATGCTGCAATGAAACTATAGGACTTAATGTTAGCCCTTCTGGATTTTTGACTTGCTTTGGTCTCATTCCTTTGTACTTCCTGTTTGTATCTTTTGGAACAGCAATGTTTATCTTGTGCCATTGAATGCTGGAAATGTTTAATTTTTCATTTGTACAGGGGCTTATAGCTAAGAGTTTGCTTTATGTCTCTGAAGAGACTTGGGACTTGGACTTTTCAGCAATGTTGAAACTTCTAGGACTTTGGCAACTCTTAGCAATGGACTAAAATGTCTTTTGAATAAAGGGATGTGCATGAGTGTTTGGGGAGGCCAAGGCCAAAATGTTATAGTTTATGTCTGAATGTCCCCCTAAAGCCTCGTGCACTCATGGGGAAGGCTTTTAGAATTTGTGGTCCAGCACTAGGATTACAAATGTGAGTGCTACACTTGCCCTGGGTGCCCCCTATTTTGCTTTTGTTGTTTTTGCTATTTTCTGCCACCATAAACTGTTGCCCTCTGCCATGTGTCACTCTGTCCTGCAGCCATATGAGTATGGTTTGAAACCTCCGGAAACTGTGAGCTAAATAAATTTTTCCTTCTTTAATTTTGGGCATCAGGAATTTTGTCTCAGCAGTGAAAATAAAGTAACCATAACAGATCTCTTGCCATAAACAAGAGGACAACAGTTGAAACTTTTAATATACTTGAAAAATAGAGGGAATGATGTTAACATTACCTGAATGTGTATCATATTTTCCACTAAATCATTTTAGAATATTTTATCTTATATTTTAGCATTTCAAAGTACTATAATCTACAGTTAGATATTAGATACAGTAAATCCCTGACTTGCAAGAGTTCTACTCTGAGAGAACATTCTGGGAGAAGTCAGATTTGTTCATAAGCCCAATGAAGTGAGTCTTACACATCTTTGACACAGATATGCAATGCAAAGTATGAAAAACTCTGAAAAAATACTGTGAATAAGCCATTTTTATTTTTACAGTTACCTTAAAGTGGTGTTACAACACATTAAAATAATTAAATAAACTGTTTTTACCTCTACAGTCATAGTTGCAGTGTACAGTAAACACACAGCAGCACAACTAAGACAGTATCTGGCAGACATGTCAGTCATGTCTGTGATTTGCTCTCATCGAGAGATGTTGGTAATGAGAGGTCCATTTATGTCTGTGAAAGTTCACGCCTCAAGGATTTGTAAGTTGGGGATTCATTGTGCAGACAGTGGTAAAGAAACTTTTTGGAAACAAATGACAGTAAGAGAAAATGAAAACACTTTCAAGCAAACATTAAAGGAACACACATGATTATCATCAGCAAACCCTTATACACCAAAGCTTGTCAGGATCAGGATATAACTGGATTAGTTAGTAGAATTATAAATTCCAAGGGCCAGGGAGATGACTCAGTAGAATAAGCTCTTCGCTGGCAAGTGCAAGGGCTTGAGTACAATCCTTGGTTCTGCCAAAAAAAAAAAAAAAAAAAGAATTATAAATTCCAGCAGACTGTTTGTATCATGGAATCTTGGGTTGGTTCATTTTGTTATAATCTCATTGAATATTAATTTTAAAAAATATTTTAAATTATTTATTTATTTATCTATTTATTTATTTGGTACAGGATCTCACTATGCAGCTAAGACTCAATGATGCTCCTGTCCCAGCCTCCCCAGTGCTGGGATTACAGGGGTGTGCTACCATACCTGGTTTCTGGGCTGGCATGGTATTTGGTACTGGGGATCAAACTCAAGTCCTTGTGCTTGTCAGGCAGGTGCTTAGACTGCTGAACTATCTCCCCAGTCATTGAGCATTAATGTTTTGACTTAAAAAATAAATTTATTCATTGGATCTTGGGAACCATACAATGTGGAAGAGGTTTTAGAACTAGGCAATGGGTAGACACAGAAACAGTTTTGAACTGAGAGATAGAAAAATCCTGTATTACCATGAAAAGAGCATCAGGGTGATTCTGGTGAGAAGAGAAGAGGAGGGAGAACCTGGAACTTCTTAGTGAAAACTGGAGTGATCACCTCCATGGTCGTAATAGAAATATGGACAGTAAAGGCATTCTGATGAGGCTTCAAAAGGGCTTGAGAAACAAGGGACTAACAATTGTGTTAGCATCCATCGTTGATATGAAGTTGTGAAAAGTAGCTGAATTGTGTCTAACACAGTCACATGGACTTTACAAAAAGAGAAGCATAAGTGGTAGGCTAAGATACCTAGTGGGAGAAATTTCTAAGTAGCCTCATGTTTCAGCTGTCGTGTGGCTAATTTTAATCGCTTATACTATCCAGTGATGAGAAACCCTTTAGAGGTGAGTGCCCAAACTGCAGCCAAAGCTCCAAGTATTTACTGCAAAATGCCAACACTGCAATTAAATTTGAATACTGAGGTTTTAGTTTAGGAAAAACAACTTAGACATTAATATTGTTAGCCTTTGAAAAAAAAATAACATGCATCCCATAGGTTCCACACCAAAGGCTTATAATAAAATACAAGGACAAAGAAATGATCTGAAAGACAAAATTTATAAATTTTCAAGAGAGGAAAGACTGGAAAATTCTCAGCCGAGAGAATGAAGGAACATTTCAAGGAGAAACCAAGGGTGTGGCCGAGCAACATTTCCCATGAACATTCTGTGATTCATATGAATGAAGGAGATAAGTATGGACAGGAGAATTCCAAAATCATTAGCGGTAGACTCTGGAGGCAGTTCGGTGGGGGGTCTTTGTGGCTGCCTCTGTCACCAGCTCCAAGTGCACTAGATGAGCAGGATAGTTTCCAGGGACTGGCCTGGGCTACCTGCCACATTTTCAATACCCAGGATGGTGCAGATTTGTGTCACCTAAGTTTGGACACAGTGTTCTTTGGTAGCTGTGGTTTAGGTGGCTTCAGGAGAGGCTCCACCCAGTGCTCTGGAAGGCACAGGCTGTCAGTACTTGCAGTGTCCATATGGCAATAGTTATGCAGACATGGAGAATACCAGGGCTGCAAGACATGCCTGCCTCCACCTCAACTTCAGAGGATGCCACAGACAGTCTGAAGGCCCCTTCAGTCACTTGTCAGGGAGTCAGAGATGACTCAGTGAGCCAGTATCAAGAGATGCATGGTGGGAGAGGGACCCCATTGCAGTGACAATGAGAAGAGCTGAGGACTCCAGACTCCAACCAGCAAGAGCAGAGGCAAGGCCCAAGCCCAGCAAGGGCAGGTGACACAGCTGTCTGGGGCCTAGAAAGCCAGCTCCTGGAGCACACGTGTGTATAATATGGGGTCCATGGAGAAGACGGTCCAGCCTTGAGGCTCAGTGCTCTTTCCTCTGTTGGCCTTGGATTTATTTGGGGCCACTTATTCCTTTCTTCTTGCTTGCTTCTCTTTTTGGAGTGGGACTCTTTGTTCTATTCCTATCTCATCATTGTGTTCTAGAAGTAAATAATTTATATTGCTTTCATAGATATGTCATAGATGGAGAGGATTTTCCCTAGGATGAATCATGTCTCCAGTCCCATCTCATAATCCAGAGACAAAACAGATTTTTAAGTTAGAATTGTGTCCTTTGGAAACAAGCTGCTTCTCTAGGCTTCCAGAGGCCCACAGTTTAAACAACTGACCCCTCTTTTGGCCCAGAGAAGTGGACCGAACATGTTGGTGCTGGACTGGATGGCCAGAGTGGGTCTTTTCTACAGGGAAGGGAAGGAGGAGGGAAGAATGGGGGAGGGTGGAAGAAATAAAAGTAGAAATGAGATAAGGAAAATCAGTACTAAAATTGTTTTTGTAAGAACATTACAACTTCTAGGTCAAGATCTTAGCCACCCATGGAGTCCGTATCTGTGTTTCCTTGGTTACATTTAGGCTACTCCCCTTCCAGGCCCATCACACCGGAAGTTCCTCAGGAATACTGACCGTCCAGAGCTTGGCTTGATCCTGAGAGAAGGAACCTGATCTTACAGCAAAGGAGCACCAGGTTGAGAGAAATCAAAGAATGCTTAATGTATTCATCTTAGAAAACAAGTGGGCTTATCCTTTGGGCCAGTGTCCTTCTGGGGAAGGGGAATATTTTCCTTGGTTTTTGCCCCCTAAACAGAACCACAAATTTTCCTCGCATTTTTTTCTTTGAGTGCATACTTTTTTATTTTTGTTTACTAAAATGCTTCCTATGACGCTTACAGATGTGTCTTGAAAATTATTTTTCTGCTGTAGTAGTCAGCAAACCTGCAAACTTATTTTGTAGCTTGGGTGGGTTAGGCCACTTTCCTCTGCTTTGAGGTCTTCCTGTCTGGGGTCAGAGGAATGGGGAGGGGTCACAGAAGTGTGGGTCTGTAAGCTCTATTGTGTTGTCTCCTTGTATTGTGTTTCTCCTCTTTTCCTTGCACCCATGAATATGGGTAGGTAATGATTCCAGGCACTCTGAACCCCTGCATTTCCTCAGAGCTGGCTTGGAAATAAATACCTTTCCTGTCACTGAAATAAAGGGCTTCCCCTGTTTCAGGGGGTGCAGTGAGCATGGAGACCCGAGCTGCAGGCACAATGTCCCGTTTAAATGAGACTGGGCTTGGGGGATTGGGGCTAATGATGGACGTGAAGCATTTGGGACTATAGATACAGACAGGGTGTGCTTCTCATGAGAGAGGGGCATGCATTGGCTGGTCAGGGAAGGGATGCCATTGTTTGAATGGCTCTGAGGAAAGCCCATGTATTGGAAAGTTAATCTCCAAATGAATGTGTCATAGTGTTTGGAGGTGGAGCTTTGGGAGGTGGTTAGGACCAGATGTGGTCACAAGCATGGGCATCATAATGGCATTTGTAGCATTATAAGAAAAGACAGAGAACCTGGACTGGCTCACTGGCCTGGTGTGACACCTTACACCTTATGACAGTGCAGGAAGGGGGCCTCTCTGGATACAGGGATCCTATTCCTTGGACTGTTCAGCCTGCAGAATCAAGAGCTCTATTCTCTATCAGCCATCTAGGCCATAGCATTCAGTGGCAGCAGTAGAAAATGGACAAAGACACTACTCAATACATTAACCTTGTCTAGGTAACATGCTGTCTTGGTCTCTAGAGTGTTGAGCAAGGGAGAGGAACAGAAGTGGTGGAGATGGAGAAGGTCAGAGGAGCCTAAGGGATTGGGATGAGGCACAGAGGTGCCCCAGGCTGTGGGATTTCAAGTCCATGCTGATTTCCCACCACAGTCTTACTCCATGCTGGATCCTCTCCCTCTTACTTAGGAATAACAGGGTTAGTAAGAAAACCAATCCCTCCTGATTTTGTCTATGTACTCTGTAAAATTTAATAACATAACAACTATCATTCATTGAGTAACTTTAATTCAGAAAATTTTCATCTTGGAGATATATATCTTTGTGGATCACAAAGTCTGTGCAAGTCACTGCCATCATATATGACAGAGGACAGGAGCCTGGGGGAGGTGGTCGCAATTGGGCCAATTAGTGACCGCTCTCACCTGTATGCATCAAACAGACTCCTAGACCTATTTACATGGTCTTCTACCTCTTCATCCTGTGAAAAGGGAATCTACACTGGGGGACTCCCTTGGGACCGGGAAGGAGGGAGGAGACGCTGTTGCTGGGGTCTCTAGGAAGGACACTTAGGGGTCTTGCACATGACAGCACTAAGATCACACCAGTCAGGGATGTGCTCAAGTTACCTAGAACCTGGGCGTGCAGAAAAGTCCACACTTGTTTTAGACCAGCAGTTTCTCATTGAAGTGTATTTGAATATGACTCCAAATAATTCCAGTTGCAAAGAGGATTCCATCTGAGATTGGCTTAACTTGTGAGCTGGCATTTTAAAAAGATAGCAAGTCAAACAAATTGGGGTGTGCATATAAAACCAAGGCTCCTAAAAAGGCTAACAATGAAGGTACCACAAAGCAGGCAGGAAAATGCAAAAATAATAGTAACTCCTTTCTCTCAGTTAGAGTTTAAAACAGAATTCAGTGAGTGGTGATTTTATCACTGGTATTTCTTTACAGACTGATTTAATAGTTTCAAATAAAATATTTAAAAGTTCAGTCTCTATACCATACTATTAATTTTTTAAAAATATTTATTTATTTATTTATTGATTTGTTTGTTTGGTACAAGCTTTCACTATGCAGCTCAGACTTGTCTCAGCCTCCCCAGTGCTGGGCTTACAGGCATGCATCACCACGCCCAGTTTCAGTGGCTGGCATGGTAGCATGGCATGTGGTATGGTACCGGGGATAAAACACAGGCAGGCACATAGACCACCAAATTATCTCCCTAGCCCATATATTATTAATTTTAATGATATATAAGGTATTATGTTCAGTATTATTGTATAGTGTTGCCCTTTCAAAATCTTTCACTATTCTCATTCACACATTCTTACTGAACTAAGTAATTTCCGTGGGCATCTCTTTCAGTAGGACGTCTCTAACACTACTAGATCTCTGGCTCATAGCAATCATTTGGTGACTATGTTGACCTAGAATGAATGTGTTCCAAATTTTCCCTCCCATCTCCACACATGTGTATGTTGATGTGTTCCACAAATAATGAGCTTATTTTGTCCTCTTCAGAGGAGGGGGAGGAACGTGCCTGCTACAGCCTGCTCTGGGTGGGAGGAGAAGGCTGATGCTTCCAGGCCACCGTGGAATCTGCTTGAGGCTCATACCAGGTATGGGAGGGCTGGTTATACCTGCCAGGTCTGGGCTCTAGGTGGATACCATTCAAGCCATCTGCTTAGGGATGCGGGGATACCAGTTCTGTCCTGGAACTCTGAGATGTCTGGATGTCTTTGATATGCTCTTCTCTTAGTGACAGCATAGTTTATGTCTAAAGGATGGAGACACAGCTTAGTGACAGGGATGAGGAGTCTGGAAGATCACTTTTTATCCTCAACCTTTCTAGCCTTAGTGTTTAGAGTCTAGATTTATTTTCCTTCATAAGGAAGGGTGGGAGGGGGAGAGAGAGAGAGAGAGAGAGAGAGAGAGAGAGAGAGAGAGAGAGAGAGAGAGAGACAGACAGAGACAGAGGCAGAGGCAGAAAGACACAGAGAGAGACAGAGACACAGACACAGAGAGAGGGACAGAGACAGAGACACAGACAGAGAGAGGGACAGAGAAAGACAAAGAGATGGAGAAGGGGGAGGGAGAGGGTTGGGGAAAGGGAGAGGAAAACAGTAGGAGAGAGGAAAGAAGGTGGAGAAAGAGAAAGAAAGAAAAGTTTCTTGATTTTGAAGAGACTGGATCTCTGGTGTCAGAAAATGCAGAGGGCACGTTCCTGAGAGCATGCACTTTATTTCTGGCTGGAATCAAAGCCCTCAGGGAAGGTTATTAATTATCTGGTCTTTTTAGTGTATTAAACTACACTATTTCATACTCCAATGGCATGAAAAAGTTAATTTGCCATTTGAATGGGAACACTTACCTCAAGTCCTGGCAGTGCACAATACTCATCAAACATGCATTCCTTTTGGTTTAAGAGTGCTTTGTTTTCTCATTTTGGTGGAAAAGGAAGTAGGACTGGAACACTTTGTTGGGGACCACAGGATAGCTGCTGCTTGGCGTGCTCTCTTGGGATGAGAGTGGCCTTAACGGAGGCCAAGATACCAAGAGGGGGGAGTGTCCAGGGAGTGAGAAATGATTCTGAACTCCTGGGATTTCTAGCTTTGCCCCTCTTGTCTGGGATACTATGACCTTCTACTCCAACTTTGGGGTTCTCTTCACTCTTGTTTTGCTCTGTGATGGTGCTCTGTAAGCTGCTGTTTGGGGGCTAGAATGGAGTTTAGAGAATTAAAAGCTGTGGATCTGTTGCCCAGGGCTCTAGAATATTTGCACTTGTTTTGAAATGAAATGTCATTTGTGTAAGCAAGGTGTGTGATAAATTTGCTTCATTGCGACAGTGGGGTGGGAGGAAAGCTCAGACACCCAAACTGCATTTCATGCCTCGAATAATGTTTACCGGACTCTTTGAACCACGGATGCCTCGGAAGAGGTGTTCACTCTGGTATTGCTCTTACAAGGCAGACAGAGAGCAGCTCCAAGCACCTGCACCTTTGGTTACCTGGAAGGCAGATATATTAAAAATATGAGGTCCAGCTGGGTACAGATGTCCGTGCTTGAGCACTGTGGGTCTGGTGAAGGAGCTGCCCCACCAACACTAAATTCCACCTTTCCCAACCCCACATCAGCACAACACCCCCGACCCCACCAGCTCAGCACCGTGGTGGGCACAGCCCTTGGCGGGGAACAGGCGAAACCTTGCTTATCGGTATAGATCTAACTATAGAAGAAGTGAAATAAAATAAATACATATAAATATAGGGAATAAATGAGTAAATGATAAGAACACTGTAAATAAAATTTCTAAAGTCATCTTGGTAAGCTGCAGTCCCAGATGAATTCGTCTGAATCAGGCCATGAGCACTGCTAACAAGACACCAATTTAGCCCTGTGAAGATGAGGGCGACCCGTGGGTCCTCCTGCCCCGCACCTACGGCTGTGACAGTTGAGGGTTGGCACAGGGACTGCACACTCAGGTGTCTCCCGGCCTGGCCCGCTCTGGCTCCCCGTTGCCCCTCCCCTCCTGTCCTCCTGGCTTGAATTTGGGTCCCACCCCTCTGTGCCGGGCGGGGAACACAGGTGCCACCCGAGCGGGGCGTGGGGTGCGGCGCCGCGGGCAGGATATAAGTAGGGGGCGCCCTTGCCCTAGAGCTCCGGCCGGCCGCACAAACTCCTGCCCGCTGCGGTCTGCATAGCGCGACCGGGATCTCGAGCAGGAGCAGGACCTGGGACGGGAACGGGGACAGGAATGGGGACAGGGATTAGGACAGGGACAGGGTCGGTGACCTCCAGCCCTGCCCTGCGCCGCAGAGAGGAGACCACACTGCCACCACAGCTGTTGCTGCTCCTGGGCCTGGGTGAGCGGGGTCGGACAGGACCGGGGGAGAACGGGACAAGGACGGAACGGGAGAGCAGACAGGGGCTGGCGGGGTGGGGTGGGGTGTCTATGCACCTGTTTGGGGGTGCATTCAGCCCCTCGGGGGCCAGGGAGACCTGGGGGACCGAAAGGGGACAGTCCTGCAGGCGGGGGGAGGAGAGAGCTGGCTGCAGACTCCGCCTAGCAGAGGTGGAGCGCTGCTGGCCCTGCTTAGGTCCTAGGGGCCTAGGCACGCGCACAGGGGCCGCTCTCGGAGAGGCTGGCACTGCTGCAGTGAAACAGCTTCCTCGTTTTTCCTGGACATTAGGGCAACTGGGGAGGCAGACTCAACTTCTGAGACCTTGCTCCAGTAGCTGACAGGAAAGCAGGGCTGGGAGATGACCTGTTTATGGAGGACCTGTGGCTGGTACACGTGCAACTTGGAATCTGTTGCCTCCTGTTTGAAGAAGACAGACACTGAGAGGGCAGCATTTCCTCCCCTGCTAGGTTAAAACTGGTGGTTAGGTTAAGGACCCCTGGGTGTGACCCTGGGGTGAAGAGCAGGGCTTGGTGGCAAAAGCAGGTAGCAGGCACTCACTCCAGCTCCCAGGCCCCTGGCGCGCTCAGCATGACTGCAGGGAGGCTGCTTCCTTCCAGGTATAAAGGGGAAAGAAGGCATCTGGGTGGGAAGATTGCTGTGCCTCAGTGGTGCCCTCTGCTTCTGTGGCTACCTGGAATGTAGGGAGGGAACAGACACCAGAAAGATTTCCCAGTCCTAGCTGGAGTGTGGCAGCAATGGGCAGGGTAGCTTTCGGAGCAAGGCTTCTACTGGGCACCTTGACTTCAATCCTACCTTCCCTGCTGGAGAGGGACGCTATCTGTGAGGAAGAACAGAACTTTCTTCTAAGGTGGCAAAAATGGTAGCATCTAAATGAGCTTTCCTTTGGCTGTGTCCTTAGAGAGGCAGAGAGGCTGAAAGGGACTGAACCTGACTGCAGGTGGATTGGATCTAGGCCAATCCTTCCTTGAGGAAGGGGCTGAATGCTGCCCTTGACAGCAGGGTGGAGTGTCATCCTTGTGGAGGGGTGTGGCACCTGAAGAAGAAGCATACCCTGAGATGTGGGCCTGGAGGCAGCTCAGAGCCAGTGCATTCTCCTCCTTCACCTGGTCCAGCTGCAGCGAGGATGTGTGGGTGGGGGGCAAGGAGCAGAGAAGAAAGGAGTACACAACCTGGCTGAGGGGAAGTGTGGGGTCGGAGAAAGCTTGGAGAGTGCATTGCCTGACAGGCCAGCAGTTATCTTGGCACAAAGGAGTTCTAAGGTGATAACAGACTGCCAAGAACCAAAAATGCCAGGTTAAAATATTTGGATGAAAATGAATGCACAGTTAAGTGAGTATCTCCTCAGGGTCTGAATCAGGGAGTGGCAGGATGCAAATAACCATTTACAGGAATGCATGTGGCAGCGGGTGCCCTGTGGGAGATTAGCCAAGGCTGATGACATGCTGTTTTCTTTTTCTACTTTTACTATCACACTCTGCTTTTTCTCAAAATTTGTCAAAAGTTAGAAATGAAGAAGACCCATTAACAACTTCAATTCAGCACTGTTGTCACCTTAGAAACCCAGCCACTATATGGGAGGGTCACCTCAGGAAACTGAATTCAGGCTCAGGATCCCCTGGTAGCTCTACTCTCTGCAAATCAAGGGGTATAAGTTGTTGGTGGCGTAACTGTTCCCATAAAGAAGTCCTATTACTACCATCATCTGTGTTTTACTTGGAAGCCCCCCTTCAATTGAAACCACATGTGTTTATGTGCTTTTGAAAAGAATGTGAGCAGTATGTTATGTGCAGGTGTGTGTTTTGTGTGTGTGTGAGAGAGGGAGGGAGAGAGAGAGAGAGAGAGAGAGAGAGAGAGAGAGAGAGAGAGAGAGAGAGAGCAGTGCACTACAGGCCAGTGTATTGCTGTCATCCTGCACCCTTGAAATACCTGGCCATTGTCCTCTTCCTGCATAAAATAGAAGGGTTTTCCTACATGGTCACACTTGCACTGTCACTTTATTTTCTAACATGTGGCAAATTAGGAATGGCTTGCATGGATGAGAAATGTAGATGCTCCTTAATAGACACACCTGGGGTTTAGTAGATGAATCTATATAGGATGATTTTAATTCTAACAGATAAAGAAAAAAAAGGATTGGAGATGGTATGCCATAGTGTCTTAGTTACCTTGCGGTCACCAGGACAAAACACCCACCACCCACTACTCAGAGGAGAGGAGGCTTGTTTTAGTTCAGTGCTCCAGACCTGCTCTGTTCCCAAGGCAGGAACAGGATAGATGGCCGGACAGGGAGACAGGAAAGGTACAGCCAGCTACGAAGCAGAGAGCGAAGGGAGGCGCAGGGAGGAGATGATCCTGGCAGCCCCCAACCCCATGGTCCCCGCTTGGACCTGGCCCCACCTCCTAACAGCACCATCAGCAGAACTCATCAGAGTAGTCCACTGATGAGGGCACTACCCCATGAGTCAATCATTCCAAAACCCTGCCTGCCTCACAAATATGAGCCTTTTAGAGAACATTCTAGACCTAAACTCCACCCCATAGGAAAATTAAATGTACATAATGTATGGAAATTTAACATGGTTATAAATTATATGTTTATATATTCTATTCATATAATAAAATATATATTGTGCAAATATAAATACATCATATATATATATCAATAAATGTGTAATACGTATATTTATGTCCTTTACATGAATTGACTTGATTTGATTTTACTCAAATGACTTAAAGGCATTTTCACAATGTTAGTAGAAATTTTGAGAATTTTTTTCCAAAAGTGGGTTTTTCTTAACTGGATTCTTTTATTAACAGACCCATTTATCAATAGAAATTTAATTCTAGAAACTGAGAGAGAGCTGCCAAAGAACAAAGAGAATTCTACTTTTCTACTGTGTTTCTTTCTTTTTTTTACTCCTAATGCCTCCAGGGCAGGGTTGACTGGCTTGAGTTGTGGGGTTCAAACCACAGCAACCTGAGCCTGACTGCTTTGTTGAAGCAGCCACTTAAAGAACTGAGCTAAGGGGCAGGCCCCCTCTGCTGTGTTTCTGAGTGATTAGAGTGATTACTATCTCTGAGCCATGTCTGTTCATGATTCTTTAAATGATGAAGGAGCCAGCCCCTTGCTTTGGTCTCATGGACAAAAAGTGAGCATGTCCCCTAACCCCACACTCCTCATGGCTTCATTTTGAGCCTCGTTGCCTGAACCATTTTTAAAAGCTAGCCAGGAAACCCTGTCTTTAAGTCTGAGGATGGGACTTTCTGACTTCTCAATGGTTGTATCCCAAAGACTGGGGTGAGTGTTAGACAATTTGAATGTCTACCAGAAAAGCAACCTATGGAAGCAACGACTGGGGTTATGTTTCCAGGTCAACTCACAAAAGACTTGATTTGGCAATCTACTTAGAGGACAGAACTAAAGGTGGCTTTTTCATAGTTTATGAGTAAGCATCAGGTTAGCAGAAATTACACTTGGTATTATTATTGTATCTTCATAGCATTGGTTTTATTTCATCTGTGAGGACTTTTGAGGAGGGTGAAGTAATAACTGAGTGTCTAATATCCCCTATGCTCCATCATCACTCAACACATTTAATTGAGTATCTGTTAGGAATCACGGTGCCGTGTAATTGACAGCCACTTCAATATAACTATGACAGAAGACCCCTTTCAACTCAGGGCATTTATTCCTCATATGGGGCCGAACTGCAAATGTTTTGTGCTGTGCATTTTTGACTTGTACCTCTTGGATCTGAAGGTTAAGTACTGTCCAATCCTGCAACTCTTTAACACCACCATTCGTTTGTATGAGTTACATGTATTCCTAAATCACTTACTCAACAGTTGCAAAATATTTTGAATTAAGCAATCTTATGCCTCCTCTTTAAGTCAGCAAGTTTCCTTATTCATATGAAGAATTTAATGCTCAGCCACACCGTGGGGCCGCTGAAGGGACACAGCACATACTCGAGTTGATTTCTGGTTCTTTCACCTGCTCTTACACTTGAGCTTGCCATGTAGACAGCCGTAAGTGTCATCTGTTTAGCATCTGCCACCAGCCTTTCTATGGGCCTTTGCAACCAGAGTTCCACAAGAGTTTTAAATGAAAGTTCCATCGTGAGTGCTATTTTCCTCAGCTTTCCCAATGAGGGTACATAGCCAGTACCAGTCTAGACAATCAATCAGTCACCACAGGGAATGCTTCAGGACACTAAGAAAATTAATTCCCTCTCAGGAAGCCGGTTAGAGGAAGGCTGGATTTTTTTTTTAACTTGCAGCACATCTTCAGGAGGCAAACTTTGTAATTAACAGCCCAACTCTACATATGCAGAAACTAACACTGAGAGTGTAAGTGATGCTCTACAACATACCATAGTCCTGGGATTCAAACTTTCTCCTGTCCAACTCCAAGTGTTGTGCTCTCAATACTACTCTGTTCTGTGTCTAATTGATTGATTACTAATCAATCTTTAGTGATGATCCCTGATCCCAGTTAACACTGCCATAATGCAATTCATAAATTCCTTGGTCAGAAATATTCCAAGTCCAATTTAGGAGGAAAACAGTCTGATTAAAGTAGGGCATGTGCCAGCTT
>NW_004524604.1:1373924-1390041 GCF_000260255.1 Octodon degus | reverse complement strand
TTTCTTTCTTTTTTTTTGCAGAACCGGGGATTCAACTCAGGCCCTTGCGCTTGCCAGGCAAGCGCTCATTCTACTGAGCCATCTCCCTGGCCCCTACCAGCTTTCAAAGAGGTATTTAATCTTAATTTATATCAATTAAGCAGTTGGCTACTTTGGTTTTCAGCAAAGTGAAGAAATTCTAAAATAGTTTCTTTCTTCACATATTCCCCTGAGGATATGTAGTGTGTTATTTTAATGATTTGTGGATTAGAGACATTAATTCCAAAGTGGGATGGACAGGATAAAATGTTCATATTCACCCTTCTTACTTAAAAGTGCTGAGTTGCGTAACAGAAGGGGTTACCAATATGACAGTTCCCTCTTCAAAATTTTGGAGGCAGACTCAGAATGTTGCTGTAGATTTAGACATCTGCTTGGCCTTTACTTTGGAACTGAACATAATAACTGCTTTGGTTGGACCTTTAGAACTGAAAAACCATTTTCATGCCTAAAACATTTGTTCTAGACAACCAACACAATAGCAATGTAGGTAGTAAGGCAGCCAGGCTGAAGTCTAAGACCTAACAACTCATTTTATCCATACATTACCTGAACACAGGGCTGGATACCATTATTATCCCATCTGTAGGAGTGGATACAGGCACAAAGGGACTGAGCTACATGTCCAAGGTTCTGGCTTTGGAAGTCTGAGCTCTAAGTGTGAGATGAGGGCCTGGTATGTCATACCAATCTGGTATAGAACATAATGGTATATAGCATCCTACACTGCATGCAGTAGATGGAAAGGTAGGATATTAAGGGCAAGAATATCATGTTACATTACAGTGGAAAAATTAATACCAGAATTCAATTCTTCTGACTTATTTAAAAGCAAGGAGGTTCATCCTTACTGTCTGCTGTCCCTTTGCTTGTGCTGCCTCCCTTTCTATCTGTGCCATGGGTACCTGGACTCCTGGCTCTTCATCCTACTCAAGAAACCCAGGCCACTCATGTGCAGTCCAGACCATCATAACATTCCCTTGGTGTTCATGACAACAGAACCAGTGATTAACCTTGATCTGTGATGGTGTCTCCCCAGGCATCTTGGACCCTAACAAACCTGAACTGGGGTGCGGGGTGACTCCCATGTCTTCCCTGTGTGTTCACCGTACTAAAAACCTAAGGTGTGCTCTTGTGTGGGTGGAGAGTGGTGACACTGATTTGTATTCTTCTTGATGGTCCTGTGTACCCACAACTGACATAGTGGGTAAAAGAAGTCCACCCTGGGGTGGGTAATATGTGACCCCTTGTGCTAGGACTCTTCATCCTGAAGTTCTGGGCAATTTGCTGCCTCAGTGTCCTCACGAACAGTAATAATAACCATGACTATTGTGTGCATAAACTTCTCAAATGTGCAAGGTATGGGGGATGTACCCGGAGCAGAGTAAATTCTGGACAAGCATGAGTCACCATAATGAATAATAGGGAAACAGATGAAATCATTGTTTTTTAAGTGTGATTCTGGGTACTTTCTGAATGCAATTGGAGTCTACTGATTGATTCAAACTCCTGTTGCCTGTATTTCTTGAGTCTTTGCTCTTATTAATTATGAAGTAGACAGAAAATTCTCAAGTGATTGTTTTTCTTTTTCATCTTTTCATTAATACACATTTACAGAATGTGCCATTCACAGTCTCCTCTTGGGGAGTGGGTACACATACTCAAATGAGTTTTGATTTGACTTCTTTACTTAGGAAAGAACAAATGTGAAAAATAAAACTGCAGAACTCAAATGTATATTTGTTTAAAATATGCCTCCGTAGGTTCCTGCCAATTTTGATACTATTTTCATTCAGCAGAGGTTTTCTAGTACTTGCCTGATGCTGAGATTAGACGCAGAAGCCAGACCTGAGCCGTGAGTAGCAAGTGGAATGTTGAAAGGTTGGCAACTTCCTCAGGTTCTTACATGGGGACAGCAATGCACCAACACTAAGTTATTCCCCAAGAATTGCTTTGTAACATTGAGAAAGTTACTGAACCTTTCCAAAACCCTTGCTGTGTATAGAGTAATAGTAATGATGACAATAACAACAGTAACTGCCGCCTAGGGATAAGGGATTATTTTGAAGATAAAGTAAGATAATTCAAGAAGAGATTTTTGGTAGGATAATTCACAGGTAAATGTTCAGTATAGAATTACTGTTCTCAATTTTGTGAATATACAGTGAACTTTCAAATTATTTCATGAGTGTGTTCTAAGAAGGAATAATATAATCATTGCATTCAGTAGGCCAAAAGGAGTGCTGGGATTTGTCGAAGGAAATTGCCATTCACTCACCACTGGTGAGCCACGAAAAATCGCCATAGCCTGGTGACCATGGTGTCAGAAGGGCTCTGAGTAGCTCCACCATCACCAGTTGGGTCACGCAGGAATTTGTTTATCTTGCCTACAGTTATGTTGCTGTACCTAGAAGAGCATCTCCCTGGGGCCACGTGTTAAGTAAACCCTGGTGAGAGAGTGAACCTGGGTGAGCGTAGTTCAGGAATCCTCCTCCATCTGCTGTTGCTCATAGTGCATCACCCAGGGCTTGTTGTAAGCTTTGCAGAGCGCTCTTTCCTTGCATCCAAAAGTGGAAACTGAGATCTCGCTCTTCACCTTCTCCCACATTCCTAACTCTCCACCTGTAATGCCTTCAGATGTGCTGCTAGTGACTTATGTTAGATGATTCCTTGCCAAGATGGTAGCTGGAAATGGTTTGCCAAGCATGCTGATCTGACAGAGTGGGCTCAGCCAACATTATCTTACCCAAAAGTAGGACTTTCTTGACCCTGGCATAATGCCAGAAGGGCTGGAAGGAACTGCTATTGTTATTTCCAAAACATGTCATATTACAAAGAAATAATTAGGAATTTTTGCTATTTAAAGTTTTACTATTTTCAGGTATGCCTAAGAACATCTTAAAGTGTGTCTGAAACTATTAAGCATTCATGAGTTAATGAGGATGTTTAATTATAAGCCATTGTATTTCCAAGAAGATTTTATTATAATATACCAGGTAAATATGTTTAAAATGAAAGCAATGAAGAATTAGTCAATTTCAACAAAATTTATGTCATATAGCACATGTTAAACATGACCTCAGAGAAAGAGAATTTATAACGGGCTGGAGAGACTGGGAAACTTTTCTAAACAAAGTAGTGACTTGTGACTTAATTCTCCCCTGATGTTGGTGGAGAAAAACACAGGAGAAGATTTAGAAGATGAAAAATTTAGTAGTTGTCAGTTTTGCCTACAGAAAAGTGAGGAGACCACCATGCCCAGAGCAAAGGACCAACTCTGTGATAGCAAAGAGACAATCCGCTGATGAAGGAGATGGCTTGGAGATGAGGATTAGTGTCAGGACTCCACATTCTTGGTGCAGTGTCACCTCCATCTCTGTAAGATTTCCTCAGAATTAGAGGCCAAGTGAGCTTGTAATTTGATAAAATAATATTATTTGTAATAAACTAGAGCTTTATCTTAAAATATTATGTGGTCACTTTCATGAGGAGTTTGTTCAAATCTGTGGAAATGTCCAGTCTGTCTTGTCACAATTCCCGACAGCATGGTGAAGAACTGTCACCTCCTCCCCAGCTCCAGATGAGGGGCCTGATGCCTGGCTTTTCTCCTGGCCCTTCTCCTGGCCCCTGCCAAGGTGCTGCCACTTTTCCTGTTGGATGTAGCTCTGACTCAGCCGATGGCCCTAGGTCTATCCTAGGGTAGTCGTGGTATTTGTTAAAATAGACTAATATTTTGACTTAAGAAAAATTATTCAAAATTAATGAATACAATTTAATGGCACATTTAAAAGAATTGATTCATGAGTATGTGATACTTAAAGAAGGGAAACCAAGACTGAGTGCACGCCAATTTTTCTCCCTCATACTGTGCCTTAGCATGTGACAATCACATTCTGTAGCAGGAGGGACAGCTTTCTGTCCCTAACTCATATCTGAAAGCTTCCGTGGGAAGGGAATAATGATGGAAATTCTAACAGGGTGGCAATTGAGTCGGTGCAGTGGTTTAAAATTGTTCTTGGTGTACAAAATGAATCAGAAGAGGAAAAGGTAACCAAAGGCAGCAAAGAGAAAGTTGGGGGAGCCCAACTTTTTTGACCAAGATAAAGGACCATGCTTAATAAATATTTTAAAGCCAGAATTTATCAAATATAATGCATCATGTGTAGGTGAAGAAGGGGAAAGAAGAATTAAAAGCTGTGTCAAAAACTTCTGGTCTGGGAGGAAAACAGTTTTATGGCAGAGGGCAGCACTGCATCTGGGATTCTTACAGGTCCAGTGAGCATTTGGAGGGGTTGGAGTTGCCTTCAGATTATAGCAGCAGCCCCAAATGCTGTTCTTCCAGGGAATGCACAGATGGACAGGTTATGTTACTTCCCTCCAGACCTGTCACGTGCATTTTATATGACCTGGGAACCTAAATTGCAAAAAAAAAAAAGACTTTCTAGGAGAAGCATATTTTCCTTGTAGAATCATTGTGATTGTTTTATGTGGACCTCCCTTTCTGTAGGAGGTGGATATTAATTCATCATTTCCTTTGACTGTAGGATAGACCTTAAAGATTGCTTATGCAGAATAAAATGTGTCACCAGTGCCAGTATGTCCTTATTTTTAAGGCTGAATAATGCTCCATTACAAGCATGTGCCACATTTGTTTTCCATTTGTATGTTGGTGAGCACTTAGTTTGTTCTCATATCTTGGGTATTATGAGCAACGCTTCAAAAATCACAGATGCACAATATCTTTTCAAGATTCTGTTATCAAATTCTCTAGGTTATACACCCACAGCAGCGGGAATTCTGCATTCACAGAGAATTCTAAAAGTTGAACTCACAGAAGCAGGGAGTAAGAATGATGGTGTCCAGGGGCTGATGCCAGGGCAAATGAGGAGATTGCCATTGAAAGGCACAAAGATTCAGGGACATGAAATCAGGAAGTCCAATAGATCTCCTGAAGAGCACAGTACCTGTACTTAACAAGACTGTATTGTTGACTTAAACTTTTTCTTCTTCTTTTTTTAATTTATGTATTTGGCACAAGGTCTCCCTACACAGCCCAGACTCATAGTGATCCTCCTATTTTCAGCCTCCCCAGTGCTGAGGTTATAAGCATGCCCCTGTAATCAGGGCTGGTGCAGCATGTGGTGCAGAGGATTGAACCCCAGTCCCTGCACTTGCCTAAGCAGGCACTTAGTCTGCTGAGCTATCTCACCAGCCCTAAAACCTTTCTAAGAAGATAGATCTTAGGTTAAGTTTTGTTACTCCCCTCTGACATACACATGAGAAGTATTAAAGGGAAATACAATGACTTTATAGTGCAGAAATTTTATAAACCCTGCCTTAATAAAGAGATCGAAGTTACCATCACCACAATGTCATGCAGATGTCCTATACTCTAGAATATGATGTGATGACATTTCACCAATATAATATTTTTAAAAAGTCTCTAATCAGAGTCCAAATATGATAAAATGTCAGCGAAAACAAAAATTGAAGGATAATACAGCTGACTAGTAGTCCCATTGTCAATGAAGATTAATGGAAAATAGGGTAGAATCAGAACAGAGCATAGAGTTTAGACAACAGCTATGTATGAAAGTTGTTTTGTCATTTCTGAAAAATGCATCACAGGAATGCAAGTTGCAATGCCTGAAGGAGTCAGAAACCTGAGTTGCTAAGAATAAGTTTTTTCACTGATAAATTGTACAAGAATTTTTTTATTTTAAAGAGAAAAACAAAATAAAACAAATAAGAGCAAAGACAAAAACAAAGCAACATAAAACAATAAAAATGTTACAGAATTTCAAAACAAGGATAGAAAATTAACAATGGTTGTTTTATTACATATTGTTATCAAATTTGTTGCTCAGATTACCAGACATAGACTTGCAAGACTGATTAAACAATCAAACATTAACTCTTCCTTTCAAAAGTCAATGTGGAGGTTGGGAAAGAGAAGATTTGGTTTATGAGAGCCAACTTTGCATGGAAAAGTTATTTCATCAGTGGCTTCCTCTGCAAGGCCCAGAGAGAACATCTTAAATGAGTGAACCAGGATTCCAGGGAAACAGCTTGCACCTGGATTTGAGAGGAAGTTTTCTCACATGTGGAGCTTTGGAAAGCATGGAGACAGCTGCCTTGGGGTGTGGAGCACTTTCTGTGCCCAGCTGCAGTGGCACTTACAGGAGTGTACATGGGGCATTTCTGGGAGAGGCAGCAGGCGGATCGAATGCCTTTCATGGTCTGTGGTGTCTCCATGCATGCAGATTGATAGTGCTGCGCTTTGCAGAGGTTTCAGAAGGTGGAAGATGGAGTTTCAACCCCAAAATCTCAGTAGATGTCTCTAGGGCGCACAGGAGAGCCAAGGTGCTTGAACATTCAGCTAGACAAAAGCAAACAGTTTTGAAAGAGAAAAGTTCTAGTGCTTTTTCCCCAAAAATTAGATTCACTGACTCATCTCGGACCAATCTTATGTGCCATAGAACTTTTTGTCATAAGGGCTTTTCCTGCTTTATGCTTCCCTGTTGATTTGGGTAGCAGTTATTTACTGGATCTTACAGTAAAGGGGGAAAAGCACAACTATAATTGATGTTATGTTGACAAAATTTCAAATATTGTTATATCAGGAGACACAGTTTTAACATTGCCAGCTGTGGTATACACTTTTGTGAGGAACATCTTTATTCATTTGTGGGTAAACGACCATCACCTTGTAGTGGAGAAGAAGAAATGTGATGATAAGTTTGCTACACTAGCAAAATGAGCTCAGTTGCTGAGTAATAAGCTTCTCTTCTCATTGGCCTTCGCCAAAGCATAGCACAAGCACTGTGGCCTTTTCCTCCCTGGCCCCTATCCCACAGCAGTCACCAGTAGTAAGTACTCAGACAGTGGCTTCCCAGACTAGTGAGACACTTCAGTAGGACTCTGTCTTTCAGGATGTGAGCAGACAATGAAAAGCCACAGCTGGACATGGGTAGTGTGACTACTCCTGACTGAGCCTTATCCTCAGAAGTTATGCAGGAAAGTCAGTGAAATTATGTCACAGTCACATCACGTGTCAACCGGGCCCTTCTTCCTTAGGGCTTTCCTACTCCATCTGGACAGTTCTGCTCATGGTCTCCCTCGTCAACCAAGCCTCTGGGCTCAGTTCTTGCTGGGATTCACCCCATGATTTCTCCAGTTTAGCACATGGCCTCTCTGAAGAATTGCAAAAGAACCTATTTTCTATACCCTTGGCACTTAAAATATGCTAACTAATTCTCTCTCCCTCCCTCCCCACCTCGTTCTTTCATTTCTGTTTTCTGTAAATAGCTTTAATGATAAAGGTAATAACAGGTAATAATGGATTCATTCTAAATAAGGTTGGCTTATGCTAATTTATTTGCTGTTCCTAAATTCTGGCTCTTTTTCAGGTTGGTTAGTCTTCTGCTCTGAAACCTGTCTTCTTCATTGCTATCATTATTAAAGTTTGATGACTCTTTCTTCGTGGGTCAGAGGCCAACTCCATAATTCTTTCTTACTTTGCACTTGGATAATTCTCCTTGAAAACAAATTATTCACTTTCCTTGGTTCCTTTTCCTCCTCTCTTTGAACTATAATAAATATTCAGTGATCCCAGAGCTTTGTGGTTAAAGTGTTACAGTGTGACTGCTTGGTATGGTCTTATCCTAAAGGGATAGTCATAAAAGTCAAGTTTTGGCCACTTATGATTTCTATGAAAGTAGCTCCAGGTTATTCTGGGGTTCTCATTCAGTTTAGTCATTCTTGTCACACATTAATTGCAGTAACAGTGAAATAAAAAATAAAAAGATAGAGTTTGATTTATTGGAAAGACATTCCCATTGCATTGACAATTTGGGATATACGACTTAGTTTGAGGTAGATTGTAAAATTACTTTCTTGAGCTTCAAGATCTTAGATGGTAGAGTAAATTTATGACTTAAAATGTTATTTATGATTATTAAGCTTTATTAAATACCAAGATATTGAGTCTTCCATTTGGAGGAGAGTTTCATATGGGAGAAGAAGGAGTCTGCCCTGAACTTTGCTGATTTCGCATGAATACCATTGCTTGTGAGGATGACTGAGTCACTGAGTTTTTCTCTCTCTTGTCTGCTGGCCTGCTGTGCTCCCTGCTCTGCTCCAGCCACCCCAACTGGCCCCATTCTGGGCTAAGGATGAAAGGCAACCACCCAAGGCATGGGTGTTTCCAGCAGAGATCAGAGCTGAGAGATGAGCGGCCCCTGGGCAGAGTCCTGACCAGGGGGAAGTTGGTGGTGAAAGTGACTGGGGCGGGGTCATCCAGGTTTTTTCTTCTTTCCACAGTCCTCCTCAAGGCAGAGCTCCTTGAAGGCACTGGCAAGACTTTTGTGTCCCGTGTGTGCCACTCATCTTGTAGTCTCACCTAGCACAGCAGGCACACATATGCTATTTCTCCATCCCTTCCTCTTCTCCTTTGCTCTTCCTCCCCACTGGGTTTTCTGAAGAAAACCATAATCCTGGCTTTGCTTTCTCAGGCTCTGCTTCCTAGACACAGATCAGACAGCCTAGACTGCAGAAGAATCTGCTTTAAGGAAAGTGGATAAAATAAAAGACAGATAATGGGAGATAGGGAGAGAGATCTTTGGAAAAAGGGATGGGACCAAGGAGATGGAGAGAATGGGAAGGAGGGGAGAAGATGGAAAGAAATTAAAGATATGCCATGTATATTCACCGACTCCCTATGCATGTGATCATTATGTCTTGCAAATCTGGACTAATACAAAATAAAAATTAAATAACAAGAATTACACTTAGGACAATATTAAAGCAATATGAGTGCAGAAAATAGTTCATAGGAAGGCAAAAGATGACAATGAAACCTGTAGAAAGGTGTTGACAGACAAGGAGCCACACACTGATGGTGGTGTCACCATTTCCTAGTCTTCTATGGAGCTCCTGAAAGCCCAGTGACAAATGTCATCTCCACCCTTAGTTTCTTCCCAACTCCATGGTAGATGGAGCCTCTTTTTCGACATGGAAACACTCCATGTTCAGTAACCATATCCAAGGTTCTGTCTTTCTTCTGGAACATGATGGCGCAATGGGAACTTCCCGAATTGCTTACAGTTTTTGCTCCTAATGCTGATTTAAACTTTAAAAATGTAATTGCCCTTTCAAAATTTAGAGATTTGATGTATCATACATGTAGTTGTTTTATAGTGTACTGTCTCTGATCCAACTTGAACAACTATGTTGCTCTCAGTGAATCATTTATCTAACCAAATGGATCAGTAATGGTGAGGGACTTGAATGGTACGCAGAGTCACTGTAGAACTGCACTGAGAGCAGAGCCACAGGCAGAAGACGCCACGTTCCTACTAATGAGCTGAGGCATGTGGCTTCCAATTTCCTTAACCCCGTCCGGAAGACATGGTGTGTGGAGGGGCCAATTAAGTGCACACATAAATTCACACAGTGTGCGTATGCTCATGGATTTACCTTTCATAGTTTGTATGGCCAATATATTTTATACGAAAGTCAAATTGCATGTTAAATGTAGAAATTTGTCAATACTCATATGAGAGCAAGGACCTAGCTTTTTGCCACAGTAATTATAATCCTTTTTCCTCTTCCTTTTCCTTCTCTACCATCATTTTCTTTTATCTTTTCTTCTTCTTCTTTTCCTCCTCCTTTTTCTTTTCTTCTTTCTCCTTCTTGTCTCTTCCTGTAACTATTTTTGTAGTGCCTACTTCATGTATAGTGTTACTGAGGCCAAGTATTCAGAATTGCCCCTTTCTTTAATCATATAGCTAAATCATTCTCATAGCCATGCAAGTTAGGTATGATGGGGCCTCAGTTTGCAAAAGGAAAACCTCAGAGCCAGATGGTTGAGTAACACTCATAATTACAAGTCTGGAAATCAATAAAAATCTATGATTAAATCCCAATTCCACTTTACCCAAAGCTGTTCTTTTCCCATTCCTTTTTACTGCTTTCCTGTAATTGAAATGTAATTCTATGAATTTAACAATGAAATATTCTTCTAGCCTCTTTTTTTCCTCAGATTGGTAAATTCTCCTTTGGTTTGCAGCTGGGTTTTCTAAAAGCATTAGAGTGTGGTTCAAATTCCAGAACTGATAAGCAAGGAATCACTGTGTTTAGTATACACAAGCAGAAGTTTGCACTGAGCTTTAAGATGCCCTACATTGTTGACATAGAGAAGAATGGGCATTGGGTGATAATGCTACATTTACTTTCAAAATACCAAATGCGCTTGGCTTTAAAAATGGAAAATTCAGTTCAGAGATGAGGCAAATACAATGTCCATGGCTATTCACGTGGGGCACATAGGAGCTCTTTAAATAGTTGGCCCAGCTGCAGGCAGCTTACCTCAGCATTCGTGGCAGTTTTGGGATCTGCCATTGAAAGCCGGTATTGTTCTTGCTGACTTCACCATGTGCTGGCTGAGGGGACCATATTTTTAATACATTTTGTAATTTTTAACTTGAGACTTTCAAAGTGCAGAAAAGTAGGTGGAACTTTGACACTGAGTAGATGGGGATTTCTTTCCTCTTTTTCTTTAATTTTATGAGAGGAGTTGGTATTTTTTTTTTTAAGAGTTAAAACTTTCTAAGTTTTCTCATCTTATTTAGAGGTTGGGTACAAAAGTAATTAACTTTAAGTTCTGATAACTCAATTTCATTTTTAATGCTTTACTACTTAAAATAGATCTTGGACAAATATGACAAAATTCTAACATTTGTTAATGCTTAGTGTATTGCATTATGGGTGTTTATTATATTGCATGTACTTTACTCTATTTTCAATTTCACATAATTAAAAAAATCTCTTGCACATTAACTGAAAGGCAAATTAAGTCTTCTAGACAATTAAGGAGTTGGTATTTTACTAGGATTTTTGTTTTGTATTTGCAATACTAGGAATTGAACTCAGGACCTGGTACATGTTCAGCAAGTTCTCAACCACTGAGCTGCGCCCCAGCCCATTATATATTTTGATCAATAGATAGATTTTTTATTTTTGTGGAACCAGGGATTGAACTCAGGCCCTTGCGTTTGCCAGGCAAGTGCTTATTCTACTGAGTTATCTCCCCGGCCCCTGAGAGGAGTTGATATTTTAAATGGAATCCCATAAAGACTCAGAAAGTGCAGTTGATAACAGCATTCATTTCATTCTGGGTTTTTCTCTTTAATGCAGCACAGAAATTCTCATGTCCTGCAGAGGACAGAGGTAGGCATGCTACCCATAAATTGAGGGAAGGAATCAGAAAGCAAAAGGATAGGGAAATATTGGAATGACAGGCAAAATCTGACATAGTGCTAATTAAAAGTGTAAAAGTTCTTGTTCCTATACCAAAGATGAAACTAAACAGAATCACAATAAAGGAAAAACTAAATCCCTCATGTGTTGCTTCTCAGCAATAGAAGAACCTGAGAAGCTTCCTTTTAGGGTAGAAGAATAAAACCATAACATTGATGTTGACAGCCAGAAAAGGCCAACCTACTGCAGGGCCACGTCACCAGGGGCAGGGGACTGAGAGTGTTATCTTTGCTAGGCCCTGGGCAGTGGCCCTTTGTCTCTACCTCACATCTAGGAAAGGAACACAGGACTTCATAGACAACTTGAGGCCACTAACATAGGGTTGAAAGAATGAGGCTGTTTAACCTGAAGAGGAGGAATGCTTTAGGGAAACTAAGAGGCTGGCTTCAAATACGTGAGACTCTGTCACGGAAAAGGAGAAGAAATTTATTTAGCTGTACCCAGAGGGCAGAGAAAACTAGCAGGAAGGCAAGCACAGAGCAACATGAAGGAGCATTTGCAAGCTTAAGAAATAAGTGCATAAGGTTCTTTTTGAATGAATGAATGACTGTGATTGAAAGAATGAATGGAAAGACAGAGGTCTTGAAGGGCATGCTTTGGCAGGGCCTGCCATCTCTGTGCAGTCTTAGATGTGGGCTTGATGAATTCTCCGGGGCTAGTTTCCTGGCAATTGAGAGTTGATTGGTGAGATATTTAAAAACTTTTAGAGTTGTTAATAATTGTGAAATTTAATATGACTTGTGACTTTTTTGAATGAGTCTTATGTTTTCTACTGACACATTTCCTTAATGTACAATTCATGCTTAACTTGGTAAAAATAATAATTTAAATACTATATATTGCAATGAAACTTCTTATGTTAGTTCACCAACTTTTATGAATTAGATTATGAGAGGAGCAGGGAACCTACGATCCTAGGTTTTCTCAAGAAAAAAGATCAGGATAGTTTGTTAATTAGATCAGAGTCCTATGGTGAATTGATCATTGAGTCTAGTGAGCTTTCCATGAGCTAATGGTACTTCTCCTAAATATTTTTTTTGTAAAAGTCATAATTTGAGGCTTTGAAAGATGCACTTTTGATGCAGATTAAAGAGATGTATTCAACAGGAAAGCTATATTTTAGATAAAAAAATATATAACATAGGTTGGAGAGACCTATAGTAGTTTCTAAGTGGGGTCACCCCACAACCTACACACACACACACACACACACACTCACACTCACACCTATGGGCATCTGGCACTGTCTGGAAGATTTTGACTGACAACTCAGGAGTGGGGCTGGAGGAGGAGGAAGAAGGGCATGACGCTATTCACATCTGCCAGGCAAAGGCTGTGGATGCCTACGAGCCACAGACTCCCACGACAAATGGGCAGCCCGCTGAAAATGTCAACAGTATGAAGGTGGAAAAGCCTATACAATGTTTTTCTGTTCATATAAATCAGGTCTAGGGCCCTTGTGAACAATGTGGTGAGGTGTGTGGAGCATAAACTATGCCCAGGGCCCTTGCTACTTCCTGGTATCTTCTCATCCTCTTCCTCCAGCACAGCCCAACCCCCACACAAGCGCTAGAAACACATCTTGCACTGTTTCATGCTGGGCTTTTCTATGTGCTGGTATTTTTGTTTATTGTAAGAAGTCCTTTTACTTAGAATGCTCTGATTAGCTACTTTATTATTAAAAGCGCACTCTGAAAGCAGTAAATATCCATACAGTTTTAGCTTATCAGAAGTGCTTCAAATCTGGTAAGAAGCAATAGCAGATCTTCACCCCGAACCTCTTTGCCTTTTCACCTGCCTAGAGGAGACAGCATTTGCCCTTCCATCATCTACCTGTTGTTGCTGGACAACTTACTTGTAGCACTGCTTGCTGCCTTGTTGCCCTGTGATCCTACCTGCTGAGTCCCTCTCCTCTGATAACTCCAGATTAGTTAGCCACGGCGCTGATGTCCAGAACATTTCAAGCCCAGCACAAACCCGATTAATCACTTCCATTCTTCCTGGATGATACATTGGGGATCATTACTGACCCTACTTAGACAATTTTTATTAAATTATCAATATTGATGTTAGTAGAACTAGATAAATGTAACCCACTGCTGAAACAATACCCCGTGATGATCTTGCTTGCAGTTTTTGTCATTAATTGACACTTTAAAAAAATCATTTAATCCTCATTAAAAGATCATCAATACCCCAGAGAAGCCTGTGCTGCCAGGTGGAGTTGATTTCCACCCCTGTGTTATCCCTGCTGGGAGGACTTAGAGATCTGTGCATCTGTCTCTGAATCACAAGCCCTCGAGGTTCTTGAGGTCAGGGATTCTGCCCTTATCTCTAAACCCACAGGCTCTTTCACAAGAGCTACCCATGGCTTAGTACAGGTGGCTGAGCTACAGATGGAGGAGGAGCCTTTAGTATGTGGTACACAGCTCTGAGAGTATTTCTCTGGTTTTCTGAGTTTCTCTGACTGATCACAACCTCCAAAGCCCATGACAGTCTGGAAGTTAAGGGACAGGAGCATGGCACACTTCTGTATAGTGTCCCTGACATGTAGAGGCATTGCCTGATTCTTCTTCCAGCCCAGCATCATGAGGGAAGCCTATGCTACAAGACGCTGATATTTCCACAGAAGCAAAACTCCAGGCTTAATGTGATACACTTGGATTCCACTTTTAAAACTGTGCAGGCCAAGAAAGTAATTCTCCAATACAGATCTGATCATAGTTATGGGTTTAGGAGCTAGAGATGGTGAGGGAGGTGCAGGGTGGGGTGCCCAGCGCCCTGTTTGCCTGGGTTCTGGCTTGGAAGAAGTTGCCTCTCCCAGCCCTTTGATCCACCTCTGGACACAGTGGCTTTGTTCTGCAGTGAACATCATTATATGGAGTGAGCTTAGCAGAAGGTAGCTGGACTGGTTTCCACAGAATAGGGGAAGGGGAAAACAGTGGGTTAGACTTGAAAGTGATAACAGATGAGAGAACAGCTAAACCAGAACTGTGCAGTGTGTGCAAAGCCAAGGGCCTTTGCTTATGAATCTTAAGTTCTGTGGTAATCTTCAGATCTTGCCACCTCCTACTTTCTAGATGTTGAGTCTTTATGAGAACTCGAGGATTTTTTTCCCACCCTTCCTTCTTCCCTCCCTCCATCCCTTCTTTTATTTCCTTCTCTCCCTCTTTCCTTTTTTTTTTCTTTCTTTGTTAGAGAAAGCTTTATGAAAAATGATTATAGATAAGATTTTAGAAATGAGTCAAATATGCTTTCTTACTTGCCACTAGAAATTGTGAGTAGGATTATTGAAATCAAAGAGTGTTTCCTTGTTTGGTTGGTTTGGTTTTTGCCCATTGTGTTTTTTTGTTTGTTCGGTTGGTTTTGTATTTTTAAATGGGATCTACAGGGTCTTACTACACATATTGAACTTCTGGTGATACTCCTGTTTTTAGCTTTCCAAGTGCTGGGAATGCAGGCAAGCACTGGCTCAATGCACACTGGGGGCAGGGCCAGCACAGCACGCTGGGGATCGAACTCCAGTCCTTGCACCTGCCTAAGCAGGCGCTTTAGTCCGTGACCTATATGGCCCACCCACCCATTATGTTCTGTGTTAGGTATCAGAATTAAAAATATGAGTAATATAAAATTTCTATGCTTGAGAAACTCAAAATGATTGCTTACTTCCATTTGTTCTAAGTATGAAGGGAGGGGCAAGTGTTATGACATATTTTTTAATGTACTTAGTACAGGTCTACAGGGTCTCACTACACAGATCAGACTCATAGTGATTCTCCTGTTTTTCAGCCTCCCAAGCATGCACCGCCACACCCAGTCTCAGTCACAGTCCCAGCATGCCCAGGGGCAGGGCCAGCATGGCAGGCTGGGGATCAAAAAACCCAGCCCCTCCATTAGCCTAAACAGGCACTTTAATCCACTGAGCTATTTGGCCAGCCTGAAGGTGTTTATGATTAAATTTGTAATAATCAAGAAATTTGGTGGCCAAGTTTTGATTACAAAAAATATATATGAATTACTAATTTCTCTCTTATTGCAACAAACGAAATATAGTGTTAGAAAAATTAGAAAATTCAAATGTGAAAAAAGATTAGGGTAAAGTCTTGTAACCAATATGAGGAACTATTTACTCACTAAGTGATTATTTACACTTCACACACATATACAAATACACAGACAGGTCATGGTAAATTGCTATCAAATAGTCTGTTTTCCTAGAAATGTGTAGCAGTGCTCCTTTAATGTCTGAACACAGTTTTTTCAGCTGAATGGCATTTTTGAAACTCTGCCCACTTCAAAATAGCATTGTATGGCACACAGATAATCACATATATTTAATTAAAACCCTATTGTTAGATGTTCAGGTAATTTCTCATTTTTTACCCCTTATGCCATATAGTGAGATTCTGCAGCTAATCCTCAGATCCTGATTTATTTCCTTAGGGAAACTTACTGGCAATGTAGTTGTTGAATTTAAACAGGTGTACATTTTTTGTTCTGTTTTTGTTTTCATGTTCTGTGTAGGGCTAAGTTGTCCTTCAGAAAAACAACACAGTATTACTCTCCAAAGTGGCTCCAAATCCCTTTTCTCACCTCTATGTCCAGTGCCAACTCTTCCTGAGGATCTTGTCCAGTTGAATAATATCAAGACCTTTCTTGAAAACTCTTGACTTGGGGACTGGGGAGATGGTTCAGTGGAATAAGTGCTTCCCTGGCAAGCTCAAGGGCCTGAGTTCAATCCCCGGTTCCACCAAAAAAA
>NW_004524604.1:1368428-1373824 GCF_000260255.1 Octodon degus | reverse complement strand
AAGAAGAAAAAAAATTCTTGACTTGGTGGCCACTGTTCTTCACTTTTACAACACTCTCACTTTTGGTCTGGTCTGATTGGCTGAGAACTGCTCTGCTGGCTGGGGAGGATCTGAGAGTCTCACCTGGGTGCTCTTGGGTACCCAGGAGTATTTGGTGAATTGGAGAACTGGTTTTGTTAAGAGACCACAGCTCAAGTGTGTAATTTTAAATACAGCCAGTGAAGGATTATATTCTTCTTGTCATTTGCAAGACAGCAATTTTATAGAGTGTTGATTAGTTAGTTACCAGCACTGTGTTTAGAGTTTGCGTAGTTAAAGCACACTCCACGTATTTAACCCGGACAAGAATAGGTCTTGCGCTCTGTGCCAGCTCATCCTAAGTCATCTCTCTTTCCACCCTTTCCTCCTTTCCTCCTCTCTCTTGTTGTCATGGTAGATGTCTGTAGGATTTACTGACCAGGGCAGGCAGCATCACAAACTTTCCTGCATCAACATTCAGCTTCAGCTATCACTTGGCAGGCAGCCTCGGCCCCCTCATGCCTGTCCCTTGTGACCTGGGATTCCCATTCCCTTATTGGATTATTTTAAAACAGATCTCATATATTTTACTTTCTCAGTAACTATTTAAATGTATGTCTATAAGTGACTCGGGCTTTGTTTTTCAATGTAAGTTACAATATCATAATTATGCTTCAAAATATATATAACAGTTCTTTATTATCATCTGATGCCCGGGGAGTGTCAAATTTCCCGGATGACCTCACAGATAACTTTGCCACTGGGTTTGTGTGGGTTTGGTTTGTTGTATTCTGAGTCATTTTAAGTTCACACAGCACTCGTTCTCCCCTGGACCTCAGGAGGACTATCCGTATCTCTTCAGTTAGACTTTTGGGTGGGGAGCCTAACTATAAAGCTTCCCCTGGGCTCAATATGTATTTCTACCTTCCCTGAAGGAAGGACACTCCATGGTTAGTGCCCCAGAAGCCATGAGGAAGCTGCACTGAGCTGTGGGCTCATCATCCATTATCTTTAGAAACTGGCTAGGTTCTGTGCACCTCTCTGCCTTGGGGATGAGACCCTGTTACACATTGTAGCTGGGTCTCCTGCCTGAGGGTGCAGCGTCTCCTGCAAGTGAAAACTCTTTTCAGCCCTGGCTGAAGGCCTGAGCCGTACCTTGGGAGAGTGGCTTGGAAATGGAGGTGACAGGTATGCTACTTTTATACCCAGGTAGTGACTTTGAATGGGCATTTTACACTAAGCAACAAGTCCAGTTCTCATGCTTGGTTTCGGTTCTTTTTTGAACTTGAAGGTCTGATGCTCCTTCACTGTGTGCTGGCAGATGCGAACTCAACCAGAAGCCCTGCGACTCCTGACCTCCTCTGTAGAGATCCTGCAGAAAACTGCACAGGTAAGGCCTAAGCTTCTCGTCCAGTCTGGAGAGTTGAGCTGAGCTGGAATCTTTTGATGATGGTAACAGCGCTAGGTGGTCCTCTGCACACACACTAATGTACTGAGTACTGTGCTATGCACTGTAGGTTCGCTAACTCATTCATTTCTCATAGCAGTCCTATGAATGAGACCATTTTTAAAAAAATTACTTCAAGGCAAAGCTTAGAAAGTTTAAGTAACTTGCCTAAGGCCACACAGTTGGCAAATAACAAAACTTAGATTTCAGTGCAGTCTCTAATCCTTCAGCACAATACTGGATATTATGGAAAAATATGTGCTGTACAACCTAGCTGGCCTATCCTGAGCTGTTTGTCTTAGAAAGTTAGTGAATTCTGTTCAGATTTAGATTCTTCCTATCACCCTTTTGGTTCTGCACTTTAATGAATGGAGGAAAACAAGGCATTTTCCAATGTATTTTGCCATGGAGATACTTGCTTTAGTGTTTTCAGAGTTCCTAGTCTGCTGGAGTTGGGTGGTGCTTCAGGCTTCGCCCCGGTTCTCAGTCTTGCCACTGACTCTGGAGCACTCATCCAATGATGCTCATGAGCAGGTGCGGCTGTGGTGCACGGAACTTAACTGGGCTGTGGGCCAGGTGTGCCTTGAGACCAGTTGGCTGGCCTTGGCCCTCCCTGCTGTTTGGTCTGTGTATGTGGTGTGATTTGATCTTCTATACGAGTTGTTTCTGATTTTGGAAGAAAGCACAGGCCAATTCCAAAAGTCAGGTTCAGTGGAGGAGCCTCCTGTATTCCCTGGAATCCTCTCTGAACTGGGAGGATGGTGACTTGGTGTGATCCGCTCCATCTTTGCCACGCCAAGGATGCTGTCACCCTGCCAGGAACATGCTGGGCGAGTCTCCTTGCTGTGAGTCACAGCCTCCAGCCTCTTCCTGCTCATCCTCAGGGCTCTGGGTGTGAGGCAGGGTGTGTGGGCTGGGGAATCCACTGGCCTCTTACATCATCAGTGTGGGCCCAGCCTGTCGCTATGGGAGGAAGACATGGCCAACTGTGTGCGATTCTTTTTTTTAATTTTAATTTTTGTCTTTTCAAGACAGGGTCTCAGTATGCAGTTCAGATTGGCCTTGAGCTCACTTGGTAGCCCAGGCTGGTCTTGAACTTGGAACAGTCTTTCTGCCTCAGCCTCCCAAGTGCTGGGATTATAGGTGTATGTCACCACACCTGGCCTATCTGTGTGAGATGTCTATGAATTGGTTTTAAGTATCTTATGATTTTCAGAAATGACTGTGTGATCTGATGATGGACAATATTGGAAAGTCTTCCCCATCATCCTCTTAAATATGTTGTATAATTTTGTTTTATTGTAGTAATAACATTTAACATTAAACCTCCCTTTTAAAACAAATTTAAAGCTTTGTTGTAGGTATGATGCTATGCAGCAGATATTTGGAATTTATTCATTTGTGTAATTAAATAGCAAATTCCATTTCTTTCTTCTCCAACCTCCTTCCAACCAGAATTCTACTCTGCTTCTGTGAATTTTATTATTATTATTATTATTTAGTACAGGGTTTACAGGGTTTCACTACACAGATCAGACTCGTAGTGATCCTCCTATTCTCAGCCTCCCAAGAGCTGGGATTACAGGCGCGTGCCACCACACCCAGTCTCAGTTGCAGTCTCAGTGCACCCCAGGTGCAGGACCCGCACGGCATGCAGGGGATTGAACCCTGTCCCTGGGTTTGCCTAAACAGGCACTTTAGTCCACTGAACTATCTGGCTGGCCCACTTCTGTGAATTTTAGATACCTTATGAGAGTGGAATCATTATATATCTGTCCTGTGTTTAGTTTACTTCACTTAATATCCTCAACTTACTTATTCAAGTTGTCCCATATTGAGGATTTTCTGGTTTTAAGTAGACGAATATGATTTCAGTGTACATATATCTCATATTTTCTTCATCGATCTATGGATATTTGGGTTACACCCATCTTTGATTCTTGTGAATAATACTGCAATGAACAATGATGGCACATATCCCAAATGTCTCTGCATTCTTGACTTATTTTATTTTATTTTTTTATTAATATCCAGCAATGGGATTTCTGGGTCATAGGAGTACAGCAGTTGTATTTAAATTTTGTTAGGAAATTTCCATGCTGTTTTTCATAGCAGCTGTACTATTTTACATTGTGACCATCAGTTTATATCTGCTCCAATTTATCCAACACTCCTATCTCTCTCTCTTCCTCCCTCCCTCTCCTCCCTCTCTTTCCATTGCTCTCTCCCTCACCCTGCCCTCCCTCCCTCTCTTCTTTTTCTCTCTCTTCCTCCCTCCCTCTCCTCCCTCTCTTTCCATTGCTCTCTCCCTCACCCTGCCCTCCCTCCCTCTCTTCTTTTTCTCTCTCTTCCTCCCTCCCTCTTTCTCTTCCTCTCTCTCCCCTGCCCTCCCTCCCTTTCTCTCTCTGTCTTCCTAACACATAAGGAAGGAAGTGATCTATAACTACAGTTTTGATTTTCATTTCCCTCATGATTCATGCTACTGAATATATTTTAATACCCTTGTTAGCCTTTGTAAGTCTTTTGTGGAGAAATATTGTATAAAGTTAACTGTTTATTTGAGGTCTTCTCTTTTCAAAATAAATGTTGGTCACTATAAACACTCCTTTTAGTATTCTTTGATACATCTCATATATTTTTATATGACATGTAATTGTTTCAAGACATTTCCTAATTTCCTTTATTTTTGGCCAGTTGGTTGTGGCATTTCATCACTTTCCTATGGCTGGGACTAAATACCCAATACCAGCAATTTAAAAGAGGAAAGGCTGACTATATCTCTGAGTTTCAGAGTCTAGCACATGGCTGGCTGGCTCTGAGACAGAGACAGCCCATATTTTCTCTAGCCCTTCATCTATCAATTGACACTTGCATTCCATCCATCTTTGATCCCTTGAATAATGCCATAATGAACAATGATGGTGCAAATAATCTCTGCCTTCCTGATTTCATTTTGTTCCTGCATGGTGGAAAGTCATGGCGGATGAAAGCTGCTCAGCCCATGTAGATACGTCCTCTACGTTACATCCCCAGTGAGCCTTTCCGGGTCACGCCCCAGCTTCCAACCACACATTCAACTCTAAGTCATCAACTGATTGACCCAGTGATGACTACAGCACCTCCAGGATGCACTCCTCCTCTAAATGTCCCACCTCTGAACACGACACTTTTGGGGGACTTTTTAGGCATAAACTGTAACAGTCATTCAGGGATTATAGTATTTGATTTCCACATATTTGTGACTATTCCAGCTTTCCTTCTGCTATTATTGAGTTTTGGTTTCTTATGTGATCAGAAAAGGTATCCTGTTTGACTTCAGTCTTTAAACAGTTGTTAACACTTTTTGGTACTGTGGCATTTGATCTGTCCTGTGTGCGCTTGAGCAGATGTAGATTCCACTGCTACCAGGTAGTGAGCACTGAATGTGGCTTAGGTCTGCTGGGTCTGTGTTACTGCTGGAGCCCACACTTACCACACTGGTGCCATGTCTCAGTATTCTCTCCGCCACCAGCTGTGGGATGTTGAAGTCTTCTGATACTGGAGCACTGCTGTCAGCAGGACTGCTTCCTGTGTGGCATGGACCAACCCACATCTCTCCCCTTTCTCACTCATCTCTCCCAGTGAGAACTGTAGAGTGTGCTTGTTTTCAGCATAGGAGGAACTGCCCAGAATCGCCTGGATCACTTCTTTTTTTTTTACTATTTATTTTATTTTTTTGTTTTTCTACAGTTTTATTGATAAACAGATAGCAATGAGACAGTTTCAAATCAAATCGGAAGTACAGTTGCAACAAATAATACACTGCATATATTCTTCTTAGTGGTTAATTGCTGTACAAGATGCGAACTTGAGATCCTATTTACAAACACCATTAGAACAAATCATTCTATTCATTAAGACAATGCAACTATATATCTACCCCAACCACTTT
>NW_004524604.1:1352965-1366827 GCF_000260255.1 Octodon degus | reverse complement strand
AAGATGTCAGGGGCTGGTGAGACAGCTGAGCAGACTAAAGCACCTGCTTAGGCAAGCGCATGGACTGTGGTTTGATTCCCAGAACCACCTGCCAACCCCACCTCCAGGGCAGCTGAGCCAGCCAGAGTCTGGTAGTGGCACCTGAGGAGTAACCTCAGCACTGGGGTGTAACCTCAGCACTGGGGAGGCTGAAATCAGGAGGATCACTATGAATCTGAGCTGCATAGTGAGACCCTGTACCAAGTACATTAAAACAACAACAACAACAACAACAACAACAACAACAACAACAACAACAAACAAGAAATGATGTTCCACAGTGCTTTAGACTGGTGAATCTCACTGGCCCATGGGCAGCTGGTTTCCAAGGTCCTTATGCGAGATACCAGTTACAACCCTGCCTCTCTGTGCAGTGCTCCTAGGCCCCGACAGAGTCATGCACCATCAATGCCAAGCATTGGCCACTATTGCCTGTCTGTAAGCTGTGGCTTTTATTTATTTTTACAACTATTCATGTGAGTACCCTGTCCACTGGACTTGTGTACGTCTGTGCTGATAACTGGCCTGTGGTTAGTGAGCACTATTTCCTCTTTCCATTCCATCAATATTTGTTTTGTATATTTAGGTGTTTTGATGTTGAGTGCATATGTAGTCCTAACTGCTGTACCATTCCAGTGAGTTGCCAACTATATCTTTTACATGTCCATCTTTGTCATTGGTATCTGGTGATAAATACTGAATTAAAGCTTATCTTGTGTGATACACACGTGGCTGGCCCTGATCTCTTGTTTGCTGTCTGAATGGAATCTTGTTCATCCTTCACTTTCAGTCTACATACGTCCGTAAGTCTAAAGTGTCTTCTGCAAGACACATAACTGAACCTTGTTATTTTTATCCACCTGTGCACTCTGTATTTTAGGGTTGGAGAGTTTAACCCACCGACATTTAAGATAATTATCGATTGTAAATTGATTAGTGTTAGGTGTAATGATATTGCCGTCTTGTTGCTTTCTGTGTGTCTTGTAGTTCTGTCCTTCTTTTCTATTCTTATTGTTTTCCTCAGTTTTGTAGTGTTTTGTGCTTATGTGCTTTGAATGTTTTCTCTCTTTTATGTGTTTTTATATAAGTATTTTGTTAGTGATAATTGTAAAGCTTATGCAAAATGCAGTTAGGATGGACTGAAGCTGGTAACTTCAGTCACACATAGAAACTCGACATTTTTACCTTTCCCACTTATTTTGTGATTAATGTTACAATGTATGCTATTTTTATAATGCTTAAATATTAAAAAAAATTATATTTGTATTTTTTTACCTTTATAGTTTTGTCTTTTAATTTTTATAGTAGAATTAAAAGTGATATAGCTACCCCTAGGGTAGCAACACAACTCTATTTGTCTGTATATTTACATTTATCAAGAAATGTTACGCTTTTTTTAATGATGTGAGTGACTGGTTAGCATTCTTTAATTTTAAATTGAAGAACTTCATTTAGTAGTTCTTATAAAATGAGGGTGGTTATAAAAAAAACCCTCTGATTTTATTTGTGAAAGTCTTTATTTTCCCTTCATTGTTGATGGCCAGTTTTGCTGGCTATCTTACTCTTCGCTGACAGATGATTTCTTTCAGTGGTTTGAATCCATCATCCTACTCCTTCGGGGCCTGCGCAATTTCTCTTAATGTTTTATGAGAGTCTAGCAAAGGTTCTTGTTACATTAAAAGACTTGCTGCTCTCAAAACTTTCTGTTTATTTTTTTAAATTTTATTTTTGACAACTCAATTATAACTTGTTTTGCTATAGATTTCTTGGGTTTATCGTACTTGAATGTTTCTGGCCTCCTGGGTCTGGACATTGATTTGTTTCCCTAGATTTGGAAAGCTTTTCACTATCATTTCTTTGAATGCATTCTCTGTCTCTTTCTCTGTCTTGTTTCCCTCTTCTCTCGAGCATATACTGGGCTGCTCCAGGGTGCCCGTGAATCCTTCACTCCTCTTCTTTTTCATTGTCGTTTCTGTGCTCCTTGGATTGTATAATTTCCAGTGGTCTTCTAGCTCACTGGTCTGTTTTTCTGCTTGACACAGTTTGCTGTGGGATCTCTAGTGAATTATTCAGGTTAGCTCCAAGATTTATGTTTATTCTTTGGAAATATTTTCTATTGCTTTGCAAAAATGTTTACTTGTGCATTATTCTACTGATCTTGTGGGCAGTTTCATAATTAATTATTTTGAGCCCTGTGTCAGACATATTTCTCCAGTCCATTAGAGCTGATCATTTTGATCCTCTCTTTGGAATAATTTCACTGTGTCTTCATTTTCTTTGAGTCATTGAGTTTGTATCTGCACAAGAGAGAAAGCTGCAACTCTCTGTTTTCACAGCCTGGCTTCTAGAAGACGAGGCCTTTACTCAGTCCAGCCAGAGACTTGGGGGCACTGAAAGTGCTCTCTCAAGCCCAGAGCATTCCTCTGTTCTTAGTGGTTCAGGCCCTAAGTGCACCACGTGCTGTAGACTGAAGTCGGTTTCTTGGGCAGCCTTGGGGAGTTTGAAGACTCTGACTCTGCTCCTCCACAGGGAGAATCTGGGACCTGAGCACTTGCCCATTTATGTTGTACTAATGTGGTTGGTGGATGATACAAGAGCTGCTGCAGCTGCCAACCATGTCCTGGCCTCATGGTCTCCAGATGGCCAGCATAAGCAGGGTCCCTCTAGTACTCCAACACAGGGGAGGCAGAAACAAGTTCTCTGGCAGCCCCTATCACAAGTCTGGGCACTGACCATGCAGTCTTGCTCTTTTCCTCTCTGGGAGAACCTAAGAGAAGCTATATTCATCCTCTGGACTGAGCAGGGGAATGGGCTATGAAGTCGTATCCATAACTGCTGTCTCCAGTCTCATCATCCCAGGTAGGCAGAGTGCTGTGTTCTGCCAGGGTTCCTAAAACACACGCCAGCCAGCAGCTTTCTGGGAGCCCCAGGAATGTTGGTTGTCAGACCTGTGGTCGAGCTCTTCCTTCCAAAGCAGAAACTTGGAGCTGCACTGTGGGTGGAGATTATGTGAGAAACTGCCCCCAGTTTTTCTGGTGGCTTTGGATGTGGTGCTGTTGTGTACATTCAGAGTGGGAGGCCCCCCTCCAGTTCCCAAAAGGGAATTAACCCAATTTTGTTGATGACTCATTGTGTTCATGGGAAGAAAGAGAGTTAGAGGGTTTCTGTTTTGCCTTTTACTACTGTCACCCCTGTTTTCTTTTTTTTTTTTGTGGATGTTATTTTTATATTTTTCCTCAATACCACTTAACACAAAGGGGCTGAGTAAATCCGTGGATGGAAAACCCCCTAGTTCTTAATCCAATTCTTTGCTTATCTCAGCCCTCTTTCTTCTTCTAACAACAAAATTTCTTCCTTTAAAGACTGCACATATCTGTGAAGACCCTCACAACATGCCCCCCAGAGTGGGGTGACAATGACACTTTGCTCTTGCATTGTCCTAGCAAGAGCTGCAGACACGGCCACTTGCTGCACAAAAGTCCACTGTCAGTGTGTGAAGGCATAGACTATGATCTATAACTTCAATGTTTAAAAAATTAAAGGCTCATTTTGACATTATTTGAATAATCTAGGGTGTTTGTATACCTCTAATTCTACTCTGGGGAGTCAGTGAGTAATTGAAGTTGTCCCCTACCACCAGCACCACCACACACCACCTCTAGGGACACCCATTCCTTTCTCTGGATTTGGAGAAATTCAAAGGAATTTTCCTCAGTTGTAGTTTCTTTTCCAGACATGATCTGGGGGCAATTTCTAAATCAACATTTTTTGGTATTTTCTGCTTTCTCTCTGAAACTTCTGTGAAGAGCAAAATGTATTCACTTGGGTTCTTTTTCTCATTGTCATTTTTGTTTCTGTTCATTTTCACTCATGTGAGTTTAGCCTGGGATTGCTAGAGCACACGGATACCTGAGTGCCATTTTTTAGCAGTTAGAAAGTAACTATACTAGTGATTTGGTGGAGGGTTAAAGTGGTTTTTTTTTTAACAACATAATAATAATTAGATGTAAGAAAACTATGTTGGATTTTTCTGCATACAGTATAGAAGGCTTGAAAATACAATCACGTGTTTTACTATTTGAGAAATATTACCCAGAGATGGGAAACTAGCTTCAACATGACCATATTCTGGACAGAATTGAGGCACCAAAGGAGAAATCAGAAACTTAGAGCAAAAGCATCTTTTCCTTTCCTCTCCTCTCCTCTCCTCTCCTCTCCTCATGCACCACCACGCCTGCCTCCTGCCTTCTTTAAAAACCCATTTAAAGAAGCAAAAGAACAGCAGGAAAACAAACAAGCAAAGAAACAAAACCTTCTGAAAAGGTGATCCTTTAGAGGTTTAAGAAGAAATTGATTTGATTTTCAAAATGCTAGTAAGGAACAGGGCTTCCGTGTTTTTGTAGCATAAAGAATAGTAGTATTTACATTCTTTCTGGACCTCCCTATTAGCAGACTGAACAACTATGCTGTGCTAAAATATCTGCGAATGGCCATGTATTCTGAGAAGACCACGTTAGGTCTTTTAGTATTAAAGCTCTCTGGGCTTCCTCTTATACACTGGCACCATTAAGCTGACTTCTTTAAATAACTTCTTTCCCTCTTCTTTTTCCTCTTTTTCTCTTTTCTTCCTTTAGTCTTTCTTTCTTTCCTTTCTTTTCTATTTTATTTTATTAAACTTTCACGCAATAAAGTATACATAATATCATCAATGAAGACAATAGCTGTTTTAGTCGAGATTGTAGCATTCATCATCTATCAATATCTGCTGCAGGCTAAATACTGCTCTACGTATTTTACCTATATTTTCTTAGTCCTATGGGATGCTTTTATTATACCCTTCATTCCGTGAAGAACTTGAGAAACACTGAAGTTAAGTAATGTATTTATTTATTTATTCATTTATTCATTTATTTATTTAGTGGAACCAGGAATTGAACTCAGGCCCTTGCGCTTGCCGGGGAAGCGCCTATTCCACTGAGCCATCTCCTCGATCCAGTAATGCATTTAAAGTAAGCCCAATAGCCAAATTTGAAGAGGTCATCTTTAGAAGGTACAGAGGTGATAATTTGATTACACCTAATGAATATAATCTGAGTACAGCTAACATTCTGATCACCATGCTAAGTTGCATAGAATGATGTGGGAGGACTGAAACGCAGAGTATGCAGTGAGAATCCTAAGAGAGGAAAGCGCTTCATGGTCAGTTCTCACTGGACAATGGGCTCATTTTCTGCTGATTCTGTGAACTGAGAAAGCCACTTTGGCTTTCAAGGATGAGTTTAAGACCTGTGAATTCAGGAAATGACTCACTTGGTCTTGGTGGGCCTTTCTTGTGTCTGAATAATTCTGGGGCTTTGCTTTCAAGTGGCCCAGTCTCTGGCACCCTTGTTCTAGATGGTCCCTTCTGAGCCTGCGTAGGCATTCATTCATCCCAGTAGTGGTCATCAGCACCGGCGGTGCAGCAGGCCCTTTTCCAGGAGCTAGGAGTAATCCCTGAGTGTCACACATAGGAAAGAGGCATTGGCATGCAGGGCCTGGCAAGGACAACCAGGCCTCCAGTTCTTTTTTTTTTTTTGGAATTAAAAGAAGTTTAATCTTTTAGAATATCCTGGGACAATGCCTTTCACCTTTGCAGCTGCCCTACCCAGAAGCCACCCATATTTGCATATTTGGAAAGCCTTTAAAATGACCAGTTGAGTAATATAAGAATCAGGTGGTTTAAACAACAGTTTGGTTGGAGAGAATTATAACATTATTTCCTGTATAAACAGCATTGATTACACCAAACAAAATCTGCAGACCACTTACCACTGCGGCTGTCTTTGGTTGATTTTATTTCCTAGCTGTGCTGGGCAAGCTGCTAGCAGCAGCTTAATGGTATTAGTATCTACAAAGGATTTCCTCAGGGTGGTATGGCTCTGTAGCCATAGGCCTCCAGTTCTTAACCGGAGTCATCTTAGCAGCATTATGCTGGTGTTGGGGTGCAGCCTCGATGGTGAAGAGAGCACTGGCGGAGGTAGGGCAGTCAGAGCTGTTAGGGAGAGAGCGCGTCTACCTAGGAGTGACATGATGCTTAGGGCAGCGGAGAGGGGATAGTGACATAGCTCTGCGGGTACCTGAGTACAGCGAACAGACTTTGCTGATGTGTTAAATGTGGAGAGAGAAACAAGTCAGATGGTGCCAAGGTAGTCATCATAAATAATAGAAGGAGATGGCAGGATGGGTTAAGAAAAGGCAATTGGAAGACTGAGATCAAATACTTTGGAACTGTTAACTTGCAACACTACTGTGGACATTCAGGTGGAGGTATTAGTTGAATACTACAGAAAACTATCTGGAGTAAAAGTCAACTTGGGAATTGTTGCCATGAACATGTGTATAAGAACAGCAGATTTGGAGAAATTCTCTGGGAAGGGAGTGTGGAAAGGTGAAAAGACGAGCCTGAGGGTGCTACAGAAGTTCAGAGGTGAGGCGGAACCAGTGAAAGAGAACAAAGGAAGGGACATCAGACACCTCAGACTGTTGGCTCACCCATTCTTGAGAAAGAGACAGAAACACTGGTCTCTTCCTGCTCTGTAGGCTTCATTTGCACATACAAACGCACACTCCAGCACTCCATTATCACAAGCAACACCCGGGGGAATTGTCATTTAAGAGAAGGGGTTTATTTTGACCCTCAGTTTTGGAGGCCTTGCTCTGCAGCTAGGGGGCCCCAGGGGAGGTGGACATCATGGTGGATCTTGTGGAAGAGATAGCTGCTCACCTCGTGGTGGTGGCTGGGAAGCAGACAGGAGAGATGGTACCCCACAGCCCCTGGGATGGCACATCCCTAATGACATTCAACTCCCTAAGAGCCCTGCTCACCTCTGAACAGGGGCATGGTTGTGGATGAAGCCTTTCACACCCAGACCTCTGGGGACACTTCGGCCAGCACTGGAATCTTTGCTTTCTTTAAAGGAGAAGAGATAAGGGCAGCTCTGAGTGAAGCCCACCCCTGTGGTTGGCGCGGTCTTCCTGACTGAGAGACAAACTCATATTGCTGTGTTCATGCTCCCCAGCACAACCCAGCCCCCAGAACAGGCTAATAAGAACAGCGTGAGGTTCAGCTTCCCTTTCAGCTTTTCTTTTTTTTCCATAATTTTATTGATAAACAAATAGCAATGAGACAGTTTCAAATCAAATTGGTAGGACAGTTTCAATAATCAACACATTGCATACATTCTTCCCAGTGGTTAATTGCTGTACAAGATGCTGACATGATATCCTATCTACAAACACCATCAGAACAAATCATTCTATTCATTAAGAGAATGTAACTATATATCTATCCTAACCAATTTGAATACACAGATACAAAATGGACATTCATCTGTATACCCGTTTTTTGTTAAGTTCCGTTATTTGAATATTAGAGGTGTGTAAACTCAGCAAAATATTCCAAAAGAGTCCAGTAGCCCATAATAGTTTTGGGTCTTCTGCTTGACTGGCACTGTCAGAAATTGTTGACCCGAGTCCTCCACAGCTCAACATAATAGCATGGCTTTACTTCTTATATTTCATTTTTATACTTTTCTGCTGGATGGTTAAGACCAAGGTAAGGCAGGACCTATGCAACAAGAGTTGCAGCTTTTGGGTCTGATAAGGTCAGTGAAGTCCCCTCAGGATTTATCCTTTCAGCTTTTCTATAGGAAATGTCATTTGATGTAAAACAAGTGGGAATCCTGGATCAGGATCCATCTCCAAATTTTGCATTTCTTCAAGGACACCATGAATGTCTATTTCCTTGACTCAAGGAGACCATTGTCAGGGTAAGATGCTCACTTTTTCCAGTGAGGGTTTCTTATTTAGTCGACTTTCAGAATCTTCCGCATTCAGTGCCTCACACTGAGACAGATCTCAGTCTTCTGAATATTGTGCATGCTTGCCCAAAGAGAAGATCTCATTTTCTAGTGAGATTTTGTGGCAAGATGTCCTTCCCGGGGATACTCTGGTTGGAAAAGCAGGAGGGGGAACAAAAGCACCTCAGGATCAGAAATTCTTCTGACTGCAAAGCATTTCAAGACATGCCACTCCCTTTTCAAAAGAGAACTGCATCCCTGGGGCAGGGGGCCATCATTCTTTTGTCCCAGAGTTGACTTTCCTTCCTCCTGATACACATCCCTGGAGGCAAAGGATAGATCAAGTCCTCTACCATCAGCTCTTTAGATAAACAGAAAATGTTCCGACGCATAGCTGTTCATTTTTATCCATGATGGGCACCAGAGAGAAGCCAGGGAAGTTTTAGGGGTAGTCCACCTGTGAGAGAGAAAGCACACAAGCTTCTCAATTCCAGGTAAGAGGGAGCAGAGGCCCCATTTGTATTTCTGTTTTGTTCTGTTTGCATGGCGGTATGTATGGTTTATTTTTCTTTTAGAGCTGAAAGTTCCATACAGAGATCACTGGACATATTCTGCCTGGTGGCATGGAAAGGTTTTAAATCTAAATGTTGCTGGGCACAGCTTAGAGTTTGCTTCTTTGGCAGAGGCACAAGCTGAGACCCGGCAGCTGTCTTGCTGGAGTGGATTTATGCCGGGTAGGTGGCTGATCAAGTTTCTGCAGCCAGCAGCTGCTGGTTAGTTTGCCTTTTGGAATTAAACACGGTGTGGTGTTTATGAAATGTGTGAGTGCATTTAAAAAGGCATAGAAACTCAGAGAATTAGCTCTGTTTAGGATTTGAGGTCAAATGCCTTGTATCTAAAGGCAAGAATGCTTTGCTGAGCAGGAAAGGCTTCCAAGAGTGAGGACCCTCTCACTGCCCTGGAGGTTTGCTACCTCTTGAAGTCATCTCTTTGCCTTCGGCATCCTTGCCCAAGACACTCGAGCTCATCTGTCCTCTTCCTTCCTTCCCTGTTCAGTTGCAACTACTGCAACCCCTAGCCTCTACTCTGGACATTCTCCATAAGTAAACTCCTTGCTTACTGGCTCCTAAAGCCTGCACCTTCCAGGAAATCACCTTTGATTGAGAATGCAACTTTCATGCTTATGCAAGATTTCTCTTAAGATTGCCAAGATGTGCCAAGTTCTAAACTCATGTGCTGGGGGATTCTACTGCCTTAGGAACTCTAGCAGGAACTTCCCTAGGTCATTTATGTGCAGACCTCCACAGCAGTTTATTGTAGGTGCTATCATCTCCATTGTACAGGTGAGAAAACTGAGGCTTTAATTATCTTACTAAGTTTGGCTAGCTTTAATCAAACAGTGAAAGGTGAAACCAAAAAGCAAACACCAGTTTCCTTCCTCCAGATCCAGGGCTCTTTCCACTGAGTCCAGGGCACTGCATCTATTTACATGGTGACTGTGGTGGTCTTTATAAGTTGATTGCTCATTCCTGTTTTTTGGATACAGTATTTGATATATTCTTGTGCCTCTTACCAGTCCCTGGGAATAGAAAATCCTCCACAAGGGAAGTTGAATTATCAAGTTATTTGTTGACGAAGAACCCAGGTCTTTGCCTCTGACACACCAGTGCAGTTATTTCTGGAAGAAGCATGAGGCCTCCCTGATGGATCCCACTGATGTCTGGCAAACACCAGCTGTGATCCAGAGCAGTTAGTGAATCAGCACTAAAACCCAGTCAGCCAGCTCCTCTGCGACATCCTGCCATCCACTGTGTCTGTGGGTTCTATGTCAACAGAGTCAACCAACTGTGTATTGGAAATGCCCAATAGAATCCCTCCTGTGTCAAGTACAGACCATGCTGGCTATCATTCCTTGACAACACAGTATAACCAATACTAATATAGCATTTGCATTGCCCTAGGTTGCGAGTTATCCAGAGATAAGAGGGCACAGAAGGATGTGCCCAGGCTCTGTGCAAAGACTGCCCATTTTATACAAGAGGCTTGAGCATCCTCAGATTCTGGCCTCTGGAGGGGTCTTGGGCCTCCTGAATCCTGAGGATGACTGCGCTGAGTCTTGACCTCACCTGTGTGCAGCATAAAGGCCACACAGTGTCCCCTGGGGTTCTCTCCCCTGTGGTCTTGTGCCATTATATGTTCCTATTTCATGGTGCTAAGACATTTAAAGGCCATGGGCATCATGGAAGGATTGCTTAGTGTTACTGTAATACAACATGCTGTACCAAAGTCAGTGTAGATGCCCTTTGAATGGACCATGTAAGTTTTTCTGAGTGCTGTACTGTGGTCCCACAAGTTGCTGCTTATGCAATGAATGTGGACAATTGAACCTAGGCTGCAGCTGCCAGACCAGTGGGCATATGTGGGCGTATGTCTGTTAGTTGTCAGTCAAAAAATAAGATTGCCATCGAGTATCTCTGTACTGTCAGCAATCATGATCAACGCTCTTATGTGTGGGGGGTGGGGGTGGGGCAAAGGTTACATATGACTATTCTTAGTTAGGATGTGGGACACTCAAGGATCTGAAATGTAGACAGGGTCGTCAGTTCAGAGCAAGAGGAGGCATCTGTGCACCAGAGAGATGTAAGTGCAACTTTTGGACTTGCAAGCTGAGCTCAAGTGATAGACACCAGTACAGCCACTGGTCCCAAGAGCACCCACGTGATGTGGCTGGCAGCATGGGAGCAGAACAGGGCGGCCACTCACAGGCATGTAACCTTGAGAGGCGGCCTTCTTGCGAAGAGGGTCTTGCTGTCTGCAAGCTGGAGGCTTCCACAGTGTGCACCCGCGAGGCTGCATGACCATGTGCAGGCCAGTGTGTGAGATTCAGGCATAGCCTGTGGCGATGTGGTCGCTGTCCTGCTTGTGCTCATTGGGTAGAAAGCAACAGCAGCAGCAGCAGCAGCCAGCGGACTTCTTCCTCTAGCACAGTTCTGATGATATGTGGCAGTGCAGACTGGCTCAACCACTGTGGAGACCAGTATGGGGATTTGTCAGAAAACTAGGACTGGAGGTCCATTAGAGCCAGCTATCTCCTCTGGGGTATTTTTATCAGAAGAATTAAAAACATCATACCACAGCAATATATGGTGCATCCATGTCTATAGCAGCATAGTTTGTCATAGCTAAATCTCAAAAACAACCCACACGCCCATCAACTGAGGAATGGATAAAAAAGATGTGGTGTTTTTTTATACAATGGAGTATGACTTAGTCATAAAGAAAGATAAACTTGAGGCTTTTATAGGTGAATGGATGCAACAAGAGACCACACTCATAAGTGAAATAAATCAGACCCACATGGGTAAGCATCATATTGTTTCCCTAGTGTAAAAATCTGAAGAGTAAATAAAATCTTGAAAGGAGAAAAAAAAAAGAAAGAAGGAAGGGATAAAGAAATATATATGCCTAGGGCTGGGGAGATAGCTCAGTGGAATAAGTGCATGCCTGGAAAGCTCAAGGTCCTGAGTTTGATCCCTAGTACCACCAAAAGAAAAAAAGAAATATATATGCCTATACACAGGAAAGCTTGGATAGTTGTACTGTTGATTGCTGGTCTAGTGAAAGGAGCAGTTAATGCTTACAGTTTTTCCTCTCTTTTTTAATGCTTTTATAACTTTTTGACCAATTTTGCATACTTATATCTGGTAATCTGAACAACTAATTTGAAGACAACAATATGCAATGTAACAGCTATTATTGAATTCCTATTATTTTGTTTAGTGAAATTCTGTATCATTTCTAATTTTTTTTGCTCTTTTCCATTTTCTTTAAAAATATTTTTTTTTAAAGAAAGTCCTCCTGCCTGTCACACCAAGCCCGCACATTGAATGACACCCATATTTCTAGGAGATGGGTTGCACCCACATCTTAACTACATGTGAAACATTCCTGTCCAAATTCCATTACCTAATCTGGAGATCTGTTCTGTGGCCATAAATCCGGTTTTTATCCCAGTGTGAGGAGAGGGAGAGATTCGAAATTGAAGTGTGGTCCACAGAAAAGCTCTGGTAAGACAGGATTCCTGGCTGAGAGAGTGTGCAAAGTGGGTTGACAGCTCCAACTCCCTTTTGTCTTCCAGCCACCACCACACAGCCGAAGCGGAAAGGCCACTTCTCCCGCTGCCCCAAGCAGTACAAGCACTACTGCATCAAGGGCAGATGTCGCTTCGTGGTGGCTGAGCAGACGCCCTCCTGCGTGTAAGTGAGCCTGCCAGCTGGCCGAGGGGTGGTGCCCTCCCGGGCTGGGCCTCGGAAAGCCTGAGCTCACCGTGCCATCTGTCCACCCAGCTCTGCCCGGCCCTGCCCTCAGCTTCTTGTCCAAGGCCCTCTCGGAGCTGCTTTCGGAGAGGCTGACGCACACTTTTCCAAAACACGAGTGTGGGAGCCTGAACTATGTCTAGGCTGGGCCATCCGTGCTGCTTCAGCAAGCGAAGCTGATTCTGTCCAGGGTTAGGATGCTTTTCGGCTCCAGTAACCTCCCCAGTGGTTCCCATGGAAACACATTTTCTGGCAGTGTTAGGCGGCATGTCTGTCGTTAATGTAAATATGGGAGAGCTGTTGCCAAAGTAAAAGCTGCTTCTGCAGGTGTTGGCCAAGTGCGAAGAAGTCAGGCCTGCCTGTTTGCAGAGCCTGGCACAGGGGGGGACCAGGATGAGGTCCTCCTTCCAGCTCTTCACAGAGTAATGGTACAAGTTTAATTTTCCTCATCCACACACAACATTAGCATCCGCTTAGCATTTGTTTTCTGATAAAAAGATGCCCTCTAATGTACTGCTGAGTTTAGAGGAGCGAATTCCTCTAGCAGATTGTTCAGATCTGAAATTCACAGAATGGTTGTGGTCTTCTGTAGTTTCTCCAATATATATATTTTTTCCTTTAAGCTCTCAGTGATTCCAAATCCTACTTAATGGAACTTTAAAAGGTTATGGGCTTCTTTGAAGTTTAATGATATAAGGTTCCTCTTGTAAAAGAAATATGCACAGGTAATTCTTAGAAGAGAATAAGAATTGCTGCTGTAAAATGGGCAGGAAAGTGTGTGTGTGTGTGTGTGTGTGTGTGTGTGTGTGTGTGTGTGTAAGAATGATAGAGGTGTTTTTAAAAAAGTTTTCATTTATTTACTGTGCTTAAAATATGAGTTCTCCTTTCCTCAGAGCATCTCTGTAACTGGTCTGTATACTTGCACATCGACTGTACTTTAATATTGCTGCCTTTGGAAAGAAACCAGTGGTGTCTGATCTGATGGCTTGCGCTCTGCGCCGGAAAGTTGCAGCTCACCAAATTGCTGCTGTTCCTCTGATCCTGGCTTAACTTTCCAGCTGGACCTTTCCACTGCTCCTCTAGGGTCCTCTACTTCTTCACTGGTTTACCCTATGGGCTCCTCTCATAGCTGGGAGCCGTCCCCACTGATGGTTTAAGGTGTTCTTGACCCCAGCTCCTCCCAGACCCACACTGAAGGCTCCTCCTCCGCACTTCCTTGATGGCTGGGTGGGTGCCCTTGCTCGGCCATTGCCATTGGGTCAAAGGTGGAAGCAGTGCTCACTCACCACAGCAAGGCTGAAGGCTACTTTGAAGACCACTCTGACCATGCGCCCCCAGAGGGCAGGGCTCCTGCTCATTCCCATTGGTGCCCAGGTGCTGAGCAGAGTGCCAAAAGTTTAACTGTTGTGTGAGGGATGAATAGGTAGGCGCCTTTACAGTTCATCCAGACCTCTGCTAAATTTCAAAACCAAGGTCTTCATTAGAGCTCGGAGCATCTCCCTTGCAGCAAAATGATACAGAACCAGTTCCAGCAGCATGACACAGGGATCAGAGCACTGATTCTAGAGTTGATAGAAATAAAGTCAGAGACCCAGTCCTAGCCCAGGTCCGGTGAGTGTGCGGAGAGCTTCCTGCTACCCTGCGCCAGCGGGACCAGTCCCAGCCCAGG
>NW_004524604.1:1342074-1343380 GCF_000260255.1 Octodon degus | reverse complement strand
CTTGTACAGCACTTAACCACTAAGAAGAATATATGCAGTGTATTATTTGTTGAAACTGTACTTTCGATTTGATTTGAAACTGTCTCATTGCTATATATTTATCAATAAAACTTTGAAAAGAAAAAAAAAAGAAAGAAAGTCAGGCATATTTGCTTTCACCCGCTGTATGCAGTGCTAGCCATGGGGTTGCCTTTCCTCTTTCATCATCTACATAAGGACATAGTAATACTGCACTTTCCTCTCAAGACTGGAAGACTAAGCCAAATAGTAAATGTTGTGTGACTTGCATACAGTGGTCCAAAACAGCAAGCTTTCCAGGACCTCATCCTTGGGACAAGTGGCGGGTATTCCACACAGGCCTAGCCTTCCCAGTGGCTTGGTGTTACAGCATGCTACTCAGGCCATATGCTTTGCTATTGGTGATAGTGCCATTTTGGGTAAACAGAAATGTCTGCTTTATCTGGCATGGCAGGAGTTATCGACTCCTTTTACACACAGGCATATGAAATGTGTTTCAAATAACTCATATCTCCTACTAGTCTTGTTAGAATGTCCTTGAAAAGTGGGGAATTTGTATCTAGATACATAATTTTTAGTAATTTATGCAGAACAGTCCATTTTTGAGCTGGGGGTCAGACAGTGGGTGCTGGAACCCCTGTCGTGTTCACCCCACTCCTTGGCCCTGCACTTTCTCCATCTGCTGCCTGAGGTCCACAGCAGCACCTGTCTGGAAAGTTGCTATCTCAGACCAGTGGACACCTACACATTTTTCCTCATCATTTGAGGCCACTGATTGCAAAGCTTAACTCTGCAGTCTCTCAAAGTTCAGAATCCTTCCGAGTTATTTTCACTTTCACGTTCCCTGATCATTATTCAATAAGCATCTATTCTTCATTCACCGAGCACTGGCTCTTGCTCCCCTGCGTCGTCTTCCTCCTCGTCCCTATGGGAGAGGCACTCTGTGAACATGGCCAACAGCTAACCTGCTCATGGTTGGCTGAAAAGTGAATGTCCCAAGGGCCACCATACCTGTGTGAGGATCTGGCTCTTTGGAGGGCTTGCTGGTTACACCTGTAGGAACTGTGGCTCATTGAGAAACTCAACTGAAGCATGGTCCTGCTGCTGAGCCAGGGCGCGTAATTGGGAAGCCTTCTGAAAGCATAACTAGGAGTTGTGCTCTGCACAGGCAAAACTATTGCTTAAAATGCCATAGTTAGTGCATTTATTAAAGAAATGTGTACTTTACTTGGAAAGGCTGCATTTTTAAGATTTAAACACATTCTTAAAACAATTCTTGAAAACATCT
>NW_004524604.1:1309126-1340919 GCF_000260255.1 Octodon degus | reverse complement strand
GAACATTTTTTCATATATTCACCTTTTGTATTTCTTCATCTGAGAAGCATGTATTCATCTCAGCCGCCCATTTTTGATTGTGGGGTCCTGATTTTGAAAATTTTTTTATATGTTCTAGGTAGAAGCCCTTTGTCTGAGGGACATTTGGCCACAATTTTTTCCCAAGTAGTGGTTTTGTTTTTCTTTTTTACTCTGTTAGTGCTTTTTTTTTTACATACAGAAATTTCAAAAAGATGAGATCCTAACTGTTGATTCTTTGGAGTATTTCCTGGGCAGTTTTGTCTTTTATTATGATCTATCTACCTACCCCTGTCTTCAAGATTTCTACCTACTTTCTCCTCCAGTAGATTTAGTGTTTCTATTTTAATATTTAAATCTTTGATGCCTTTTAACTTTAATGCATGATAATAGACATGGGTCTAATCTTGGCCTTCAGCTTGTGAAAAGCCAGTTCTTCCAGCACCATTTATTATAAAGGCTTTGTCAAGGAAAAGGTGGCTGAGTGTGTTTGGAGTTGTGTCTGTGCATCCTCTAACCTGTTCCACTGATCCTCAGGTCTGTTGCTTTGCCAGTACCATGCTGATTTTATCACAGCTGCTTTGCAGTATAATTTCAAATCAGGGATTGTGATGCCTCCTGATTTCCTTCATTGCCCAGGATTACTTTTGCTATTCTAGGTCTCTGCTGGTTCCAGATGAATTTTAGGGATGTTTTCTCTAGTTCTGTGAAGTATACTAATGGTATTTCAATTGGCATTGCACTGAATCTGTGTAGCAATTTTGGGAGTAGGGTCATTTTCACAATGTTGGTTCTTCCTATCCATGAGCAAGGAATGCCTTTCCACTTTTTGAAATCCTCTTTGATCTCTTTTTTTTTTCCACAGTACTGTAATTTTCATTGTATAGATCCTTTATTTCCTTCATTAGATTGACTCCAAAGTGTTTCAATTTTTTAGATGCTTTTGTGAAAGGTGTGAATTCCTTAACTTCTCTATAGGTGTGCTTGCTGTTTGTGTACAGAAATGCTATTGATTTCTGAGTGTTAACTTTGTATCCAAAGTCGACGTTTATTTTGTTGTGCCATAATGTCGGCATTAAAGGATTTCTTTACTTTAGAGCTACGAACTTTGTGGGAGTTAAATACCCTGACTCTTGTCAAGCATAACTCTATATCAGCTTGGCTAGGAATCCTTTCTTGGAGAAAAATGAGGCTGCACAACAATCTTTTCAAGATGCAGAATGTAACCTTTCTGGAATTGAGATAATCACAGGTATAAATAGTTTGCATGCATCTGAAGGGACAAGGCAAAATATCAACACAGAGGTGCTGTTGTTACAACAGACAGGTTGGTTCAAAGGTCCCCAAACAAATCTTTATGCATCTCTTAAACTTCTGCTGCAGTTTTGATGTTGCTATGGGTTGTCCATGGAGCACCAAGATCTTAGCTCGGCTAGTGTTGCTCAGATGAGTTCTAGCTTGCTGGGAGAGATTGATTACTGTGATGCCAGTCCAAAACATTAGCGGTTGGGGTTTTAAGGCTCTAGGGAAGTGAGTGGTGACTCCACTTAGAGAGCTGATTGATTCTAACTGCTGCCTTATAAAGGAGCCAGGGGATGAATGCAAATGGACTTTAGAGGGCAGTGAACAAAGCTAGGAACAGATCTAGAAATGCAGAGGGAGAAGAGCTAGGACAAGACCCGTGGTGTTTTATGGGGGTGTGGTTGGTGACAGGGTGAATGCATGAGTAGTGAAGACCATTATGTAATTCAGAACCTCTGAAGCAAGGGGGAGAGTGGGAGAGGAGCAGGAGAGGATGACAGAGAGAGAGAGAGACAGACAGACAGACAGACAGACAGACAAACAGAGAAAGATTCTGTAGGAATGATATGTGTGGGACTTTCTATGTTGGTCACTGGGTTATGAACTCTCATATACACTTCTGTCTTTGATTAAATGAAACTATGTAATTTTATATGTTTTGTTTGTTTGTTTGTTTGTTTGTTTTGGTGGTACAGTGCATTGAGCCCACGGTCTCAATTTGCCAGATAAGCACTCTATCACTTACCTCATCCCAGCCCCAAACAATGTCATTTTAAAATAATTTATAAGAGCATATTGGCACACTGCTACTGCCTTTATTAGCCTATGAAGAAATGGGGAATCCTGGGGATTTCTGAATTCCTTGTCAGGGAGATTTTTAAGCACAGGGAATATGTGGAGGGAATTTTTTCATCCTTTCCTATTCAAACACAGGGATTACAGTTTCACCACATGTTTTAGTCAGTGGTCACTGTGCTGGTTTATTTGCATTAGGCACGTTAATAGCATCCAGGTGCTGGCAAGACCTCAGCAAAGCAAGGAAAGCGAAGTCTCTGGTGAGAGCAGCGGGGATAGCTTTGCTGAGTAAAAGGCCTGCATCCCTCCTCCACGTCAGGAAGCTCTGCTGGGTGAGGCGGGGGCTGTAGAGGCCTCGTGCTTTATCTTTCTGCCTTCTGCTTGTTTGTCCTTCACAGCTGTGATGAGGGATACACGGGGGCTCGGTGCGAAAGAGTTGACCTGTTCTACCAGCGAGGAGGCAGAGGACAGATTTTGGTGATTTGTTTAATAGTGGTGATGGTCATTTTTATCATTTTGGTCATCGGTGTCTGCACATGCTGCCAGTAAGTATTTTTAGACTTAGTTTTCATTACATTTGGGAAACTGTTTTGCTTTGCTTACTGCTTTCCTTTCCACCTTCTCTTCCCCTTCTGCTTTGAACAAATCCTCATTTTGAGATTTGTTATCATTAACGAAGCATTTCTAATAAAACACATAGAAATTTTATCATCTTAAATTATGATTTAAAACAGAACTGGTATAACTCAGCTGCACCTAATGATTTAGTCTTCAAGTCAGGGGCATTTTGTATTTGTTACTAGGCTAACTAAGATTTTCATTTCCTAAAATGTGCTCTGACACAAAAACATTGAAAAAATATACACAAATGGAAGCATTTGTTCTAGGTTAACCACATTAATAATTAATTTTATGTATAAATGATGGTTACATCCTCCTCCCTTGGTTTCACATATAACAGCCCTATAACCCAGAAAAGCCTTGCTTTTCCTTTGAGGAGGAGTGGCATGATATACTTCCCAAGGAAGCCAGTTTCTTTCTTCAGTCCCAGAAGACACATCCCACGGTATGTGGCAAAGGCACCTGGGAAAGTCTGCTTTCCTGCCCTCAGGAGCCAGCCTAGGCTCTCCTGTTGTTGTTTTCTTTTCCAGGGTATCAGCCTTCACTGCTCCTGTTAAGGCAGCACTTGAGACAGGAACAAGGGCAGGCAGGTATGGGGAAGAAGGAAGGGGAGAAGTTAACCCAGTCTTCTTGACAGACAACATGACTCTTCCCTCTCAGAGAAGTCCCAAAAAGCTGCTCAAAGACTATAACTAATAAACAAATTCAGTAAAATAATCGAGTGTAAAATAATACACAAAAAACAAAATATCATTCCTATATACCCACCACAGTCCCATCAAGAAAGAAATCAGGAAAATAAGCTCATTCACAATAACTTCAAAAGAAATTGAATACTAGGAAGAGGATAAATGGTTCAGAGAAATAGGCTATTTGGTAACATTCTAGGCAACACTTACAGGAAAATGGAAAATAATGCGGAATACAATATTCAACTATTTTTATGAATTAAGGTGTTTTGCTGCTTAATTAATATATGCAGAGGCTGCTATCACTCTCTTGTTTTATTTTTTAATGCTTATTTCCAGTTCCTACTGTTTTTTTCTTTATACTCTAAATAACACTTTTTTTTGACTTTATAAAATGACATGGGCTGGAAAATCGGCTTGGACTTTAAAAAATCCTCCATCAACCATGAGCTATGTAGTCCTCCCGTTAGGAGAAGAGAAAACCATGTGTAGGAACACTATTCACACTGTTGCTTGCTGTAGCTATCAGTGGAACCTACAAAGAAAACCAAAATGTTTAAGAAAAAAGGAATTCAGTACATTTTTAACAGTTTAGAAATATGATCACAGGCTTTCTTGTTGAATCATGTTATATTTTCTTTAATTAAAAGGCCCAGGTTAATTTCTAACATGTTATTTTCTCAGTCCTCTTCGGAAACATCATAAAAAAAGGAAGAAAGAAGAAGAAAGGGAAGCTTTTGGTAAAGACGTGACTCCTACACACGAAGACATTGAAGAGACTAATATCGCTTAGCAGTAAGTATGCTGGACTTGCTAGACGGGAAACTGTCCAGATGACTGCTCAAGTGGTGAGATGGTCCAATGACCATTGGCTGAAATTTGCTTGAGCTTTAAAACATTTAAAAATACCTTTTCTTCCCATAGAATTGGAACCCAAATAAGGACTTTGTCATGTGTTTTTTCTCTATGTAACCAGAATGTCACAAGTTTCTTCTGCATGCTTTCTACTTTTGCCTGAGGTTGTGGCTATTTTGTTCTTTCATTCTCCTTTGAAGAGCAATAGGTGAAGGATTTTCACTTACCATAAGCATGGGGTGCTGGGGTAGTTTTCACCCCGAACCTGGAGGTGCTGTGGATAAGCCCCCTCCAAGCAGGAGCTGCACCTGTGACAGGAACAATCATCACTGGGGCCTGTCCATGGATGGAGGAGGAAATAGTGAAACATCCTCTCCTTGTCAGCCTTCAGAACTCTAGCAGGTGCCCCCAATAGGAAGCCCAACCAGAAGCTGAAGGCAGGGACCCAGTGGTGTGATCTGCAGTAGTCAGCAGAGTGGGACACACAGGCTGCAGGGTACAGAGTGGCAGGACCAGGTAGCTCAGCGTTGGTGGTGGTCACATGGAGCCTAGCTCAGACTGGCTCTGAACCATGTGCAGGTACCTGAAGCGGCAGCCCAGAGATGAAGCAGGCCTTGCCCTTGCTCAGACCAGAGACCTACACTGAAGCAGACGACTTTGTCTTCCTGTTCAGCCAGCATGATGGAGCAGTAGCTTCCCCAGCAGTCTCTGCAGGACCATCTCTTGTCCCTGGAAGCCACCAGCTTCCTGGGTACAACACTGTAAATGCCTGTGCAGGAATCTCCTCCCTCATTATAAAGACATTCTAGTGCTGCTCTGACTTCTTTGCTACTATTGCTCCTGCACGGTATATTTCTTTAAGTGCTGCTCTCACTCCTTCACTCACAGGCACGAAGACTCCTGGCTGGTCCGAGCTACACACTGCCTTGCTGCTTTGAAAACAGACAGAACGTGTCTCAGGAAAACAACTCAGAAATGAACTTTATATATGTATTTACTTTTTATTTCAACTTTGGTTTGTGTTGTTTATTGTTGTTTTTAAAAATAATAATAATAATAATTTAATTATAGTCCACTAATTGGGAAAAAGCGCTGGGGAGGAAATAAAAAGAAGGGATGTGCCAGTAAATTTCCACTCGTCTTATCATCAGGATTATTAGTCAATTAAAAAATAGTGGGAAGGAGCTTAGATCTTAGGAGATTAATTTATACTGAAGCTAACGTTTCCATGCACCATGTGCTGTGTGCTAAGTGTTTGAAATATATTATTTCATTTGGTCCTTCCAGCAATCTGTGTGAAAGCCTCTGTGACTCTCATTTCCCAAACAGGGAAAAAGGCCCAGAGCAGATGCATAATCTGGTCTAGCTCTAGAGAGTTAGGGGTCACTGGGGCTGGAATCAAAACTAAGTCTCACCCCAGTTGGAAGTCACTGCTCTTCATTACCCTCTTGGTTGATCTGGTTGGCATCACCTAAGTCGACAGCATAGGTCAGGATTTCCTGGTGCGCCTGTGTCCCTGACCATGAAGGCCACATCCTGCAAGGACACAGGCACAGAGCCCCAGCCAGGCTGGGTGTGACCACTGTGTCTTTCACAGAGGCGACTTTTCTTAGCTGTCTCTTCTTCTCTATAATGTTTCAGTAATATGAATGAATCCATAGGTTACCAAAGCCAACAGAGTGTTTCCACCGTGAGAGTAATGAGCAGAGCTGGGAAAGCAGTTACCTGGAGGCCTTCAGGTCCTGCTGAAGTACTGGCGCTCTGCAGAGAGCACAGACAGCCCTAGCAGAGGCTATACATGGTGGTGACAGCACCGCTGGCCTCAGTCAGCCCCTAGTTTTGTGTGCACACCCTCACTTCTGGTTCTTCACAGCAGCACATGGAGGAGCACTCTCAGGAGATGTAGGGGGCAGTGATTTCATGGCTGTAGCATCCTTGATGAAAGATTAATTGATCACCTCATCAATTCTGCCAGATGCCCCTTCAGTCTCCTGGCTTACTTAGTAAAGACTGTATTATCCCTGAAAAGGTGAAATCTAAATTTAGTCAGTATTCCCTAAGATCCTGGACTCTACAATGATTGAGTGAGTCACTTATGAACACCAGTGAAAGGTGCCTTGAGATTGCTGAAGTCTGTGCCCATCGGCCAGGTGAAACCTTCTTCCAAGCCCCTGTATACTTTACAACATGGGTTCTGAGCCAATGTGAAGCTGAACGGTCACACTGAAGCCCAGTTGCACATCTCCTTGTCCCATGCATGACTGCTCTGAGTGTCACATGCGATGCAGAAAACCCTGGCTACCAGCAAAGGGCACAGTCACATGACCGGTGACATTTGACCTCAATTATTTGTCCTTCCAACTTAACTTTCCTTCCACCCTTGAAGCAGGATGGTACTCAGCTGATTAGTGTGAAATAAGTTTTATTTCCAAAGTTTCCTGTGGGTTCCTTTTGTCTCCGTTCCTCTTCAGTCTTCTTTGATATCAAAAGGGCTTGAGAAAAAGGCCCTCAGAGCAGATAGAAACATGAAGCCAGTGCAGAATGTTTCTGCTGACTGAGATCAGCAGACCAATGGAGTTGGTCTGGCTGGCTCAGGCTGGGGAAGGTTGCTTTGATTCTACCACTTTAATGCTGCCTTTTGAAATTCTGATCTCAACAAAAAATTTCAAAGACTTCCATTTCTTTTGAAAATATGTCTTATAACTTTTTTGCATATATTAAATGACTGCTTATGTAAACTATCCATGTTATGTCATAAAATAAATTTATTTTTAAAACAAAGCATATATATTTTTACTTGGGCATTTTCTATAGGTACCATTAATTGCTAATAGAAATAAAAAACTATTGCTTTAAAAACATACTTGATAGAAACTATTCACTAATGCATTTGAAATGGTCCATACTGACTGCATTTTGCTTAAAAACAAAAGTCCAGAGAAACCTGGTGCACACCACCTGCTGCATCTCCGTTCTCTGGACCTGGTGTTGAGCTCCCCTCCCGCTGTGTGGTGGGCCTGAGGAAAGCACCTCGTAGACCAGCCAGTTGGAGTCCTCCTGAGAAAACTGGAACTTGAGTTGAAAACCGCCTTCTTTGGATTCCTGAAATACAAAATGTGCTTTTGAAGCTATTGATGTTTTGTTTCCTCTGGACCATGAAAGGCAAGGAACTTGATCACCAGAGAGAAAGGAAAGCTGTGGGCAAACACTCAGTGGAGGTGGGATGGGATGTACATCTTTCAAAGCCTGTGTCCTGGTCTACAGCACCCTCGGGGATGAGCCTTATGGCTGTCCCTGGATTTTTATGAGACTTATTCCCATCTGTATTCTTGGCTTGAACTACTTCTCCCCACCTGGAACCAGGGTCATGATTGGCTCAGGTGGATTCTGAGATTGTGGGAGTTTCTTAATCAGAAATGATGTCTTCTGTGGAATCAGAGAGCGAACTGCTGTTGTTGCACAGTGCTGGAGTTCTATTCGAGGAACACACCTAGCAATGAAACTCATTTTTTTTTAACCACACAGTCATTTATGGGAGCACAGAGAGGAAACAGATTTAGTAGCATTGACTTGCACCAGAGAGGAGCCAGACCCAGCCTTCAGGAGCTGATGGGGGACCAGCTGTGCACAGATCAGTTCAGTATAGACTGGTGTGGCGATGGCTGGTTTCAGGTGCCCACTTACACAGATTAAGGAGTACAGGAGCTCAGTGTTGAATTATTTGGTGTATGTCCTTCTGGGGAAACTGGTCTGTGAGGGAGGGCTCCCTGCTCAGGGGCCCGGAGAGAATATATTCAGAAAGGGGCTGGCCTCTCCTCTGTAAGGGACTTCTTTTCTGCTCTCTTGGACCTCTGAACTTCAGGTTTTGGGGTCTTTGAATCCCAAGATTTATAATGGCAGCTTGCAGATTCTCAGGCTCTCATCCTCTCACTGGAAGCTGTACCATTAGTTCCTCCGGTGGTGAGACCTGTGGGCCTGGACTGTGCCACACTGTTAGTAGCCTCGGGTCTCCTACCTCCAAAGGGGCTGTGGAGGGATGCTTCAGGCCACTTGGTGATGTGAGATGATTCCCCTCAGGAGCCCCCTCTTGGATGGCTGTGTACACTTCCTGTTGTGTCACCTTGGAGAAGCCTGCCTGATACAGGTGCTCTGGGAGAGGCTCAGGAAGGAGGAGGACGTGGTCGGTAGAGAGGACTGGATGCTCCTAGGGGACATCACACCTGGACTGATGACAGGCTCTGAGAACTAAGCATCTTTGCCCCAAGTTCTGTACAAATGCCACTAGTTGTCAAGTCCTTATTTGAAAAAACAAAAACAAACAAACAAAAAGCAAACTCCAGCAGCAGAAGGGCCAGTGGGCACTGCCACAAGGGAAATGAGGAAGGGGGTGGGCATTAGGGGCTTAGCGTCTCATTCAAGGCACCCCAGGTATGGCAGGCAGGGCCTGTGGGTGTAGAGCTGGTGGGGAGACACTCTGGTGTTGCATGTTTCCATAATAGATTGAGTTAAACCTTTTTTTCCTGCAGCGAGTTTTCTAGGCCTTTCAAATTTCCCTGTGAATGAGCTTTTATTTTCTCTTTCATCGTCTGTGGTCAGAGCAAGTTACATGGAGATTGAAGTAAAATGTTACAAATCACATAATTCAGTATTTAAACAAGACTAAGTTGGTGCAGTTTTGTGAAGGAGGTCAAGGGCATATGTCAGTGTCTATGGCCTGCCTTACTGTCAGGACACACTGCCTTCAGAAGACCACTTTCATTCTATTCTGTGCTTGATGGTCAAGATAGGCTGGACATGTTGGGGTGCTGCTACCTGTTCATTCACTCATAGGCAAGTATGAGGTGCTCATTAGGTGCTCATCAAGTGCCAGATGCTTTAGTTCTTGAGACTAAACCAGTTACATAAAGCATTTTAAAGAAAATGCTGTTGTAGAACATAGCTTCCTGTGGACCTAATCTTCATAGCATAGAAGTTAAAATAAGACACATTCAAGAAGTTGTGTTACCTCAATGACATGGCCATCAAGATAAAGAGTTGTCTGGAACCACATGAGACGATCTCTCACAAAAGAAGAACCCACAGAATATCGGGAGTTATGACTTCTTCTTGACCCTGAATGATGTGCATATTTTAGTAATGACTAGTAAGAGCACAAAAAGTATAGCTATGCTTCTTTTGTGTAAAATCTTTGACTATGTTTCTGTTGGCAAGGCCTGATGAATATTGGTGCTATCCTGGCATCTGTTCTTCAAAGATTGCTCTGTGCTTTGAGCACTTCCTGCAGAACAGGACTTGCAAAAAAAGCCCAGGCTGTTCTTTTGCCATTGCTACTGCATGCTGGGAATGTATCTCCTAGTAACACTAAGAAGGCTCTTCTCTAAACCTCTCATTCTTCCCTGGCATCCATCAGCTTTTGGTGCTTGGAATTCTTCATTAGAAACATATATACGTGGTGTAACTTCATAAACAGTACCAGTAGTTATTGTTCAAGAGGTAAACAGTGAGAATTGCTATGAAGAATTTCAAAATGTGGATTTTAAGATGTGTTTAATAATAATTATGATCAGTACTTGTGTTCTAAAAAAAGTTAGCCAAACATATTTTTAAAGGACTTTTTCCTGCATGTTTTATAATGCTCGCCAAATTTAAATTACATGCATAAATAAAATACAACTGAAGCATTTAAGAAGCTTGCTTCCTTTGAAACAAACGTAATTCTTCTCAAACACAAAACTCCTTACTTCTGCCCACGGTGTCCACAGAATAACTGTGACCCGAGGTGGACAATGATGTGCGGTGAGATGATGTTAGTGAAAAAAGTAACAAGAAACTATCTGATTTGCCCTCTGAAGCCATTTTTTCAAGACTGTAATGTATACACCAATTAAGAGGAACCTCTTGCTAGTATATACTTTTTCACCCCCTGGGAACATTGATTTTCACTCAGTGAACCAGAACTAGCAACCCTAAAAGTCATCTAATAGTGGTTTTTGTATGGTTGGCTTTTATTTGTTTTACTCCTAAAGATAATCTAAATTTTGAATACCATGCTGGCACACCTTTAGCTCCTTATTCCAACTGGATTTTAAAATACCTCAACTTTGGACCAAATGAGTGCTCCCAATTATTACAGAAATGCACTGGGCATGGGGGAACCCGCCTCTCAGTTTTACGATACAAAGCTTACGAGCATGGTATCCGTATTCAGACAGAGCTGGACTTTAGCCCAGGTCACCTACCTGACTGTGGGCCCTGGCCTGCTCAAGAAGTGAAACTGAATAATCAGAGAAGTGAGGTAAGAGGATTAAATGAGATAATGACCACAGAAGGCCCAGCCTGGTACTGGTACTGGGTACTGCCTAGACACAAGACCGATCAGTGTTGCCTTAATGTCCCTCAGCCAGTGTCAGTAGTGACAGTGGGGATACCAAGGAGTATGACGTGCTGTCCACAAGAAATTCTTACGCAGAAGTTGAGTCATGATACTGACACAGAGAAAAGTCTGTTCTGAAGGATTCATGATCCCTATGAAAGGACGTGTTTATCCCAGAAGAATAGGCCATGTGTAGGGGAGGAATTCTATCTCAAGGACCAGTTCCTAAAACATCCCTCTTTCATATTTCTACCTTCTTCCCATCTCTCTTACCTTTACCTCCCAGAAGAGCAACCAATGAGAACAATGAAGAGAAACTATTGAAGATAACCAAAGGCTGAGGTTGAGGTATGTTAGATACTGTTGTACGTTCAGCACCAAGAGTGGTTTTGAGAACAGGCTGGGTGGGGCCTTGACACAATCCTCCTGTTGCAGTTGTTCACAGGGAGCCTGCATGGTGAGCACCAGTGCCACTCTCAGGCGACAAAGGAGCTCAGGTCAAAGGTCAGGCTGCTTGTGCAGCATCCTTGTCACCTTTACTTTGTATCTGATTTTTCTCTCCAACTCTGAAAGCCCTGAAACAAAAGTGCATGAAATGTTCTGAGGAGTGGACAGTGTATTGTTTTGAACTCCATAGACTCTCTTAATAAAGGACTACTCGAATGATACAGTACATACATCTTTGAAATAATTTTAAAAGTGAAAAACAGGACAGAAATAAAATCTGAGAACTTCGCAGCAAGCTACAAACTTCTTGCTTTGCTTAATTCAACCTTAGGCTTAGCAGGCTCAGCTCTCTTTTCTTAAATCTAATGAAATATCTGAGAGTCTGAAAAAAAGGATGCTGAGCTTAACGTTGCTGTGTGCAGATTAACTAGAGATAGCCAACCTGGTGGGGCAGGAACATTTCTAGACAACAAGAACATGAAGAAGGAAGCAGTGGAGGAATCACTTGCTCCCAAAGCTTTGCAAATGAATGCAGTTAGAGTTTTTATTGACAAACAAAATTAACTCTACATAGTTGGGTCCACTGAATTCAATGTGACTTCATTAGTTTAGATTCTATCAATCTGGAATTTGTCATTATCAGGCATGGATTAGACAAATGTTTGTTTATGAAATAGTAATTTTCAAAATATCACAGGGGCAGTGTTAACCACTTGTTGATCAATTATTCAAACACAGGATGACCAAAAATTGGATTCTCTTATTATTATTATTTTTTTAATGTCAGGGCTGGTGCCACATGTGGTGCTGGGGATGTAACCCTGGTCACTGCATCTGCGTAAGCAGGCACTTAGTTTACTAAGCTCTCTTGTCAGTCCTCTTTCATTAATTTTTATAAGATAACATAATAGGAAATACAAAAAATTACAGTTTCATCTAACTCATTCAATACAAAAATTAACTGGTTGAAATGACTCCTGCCCTCTCAGCGCTCTGGGTAGTCAGTATGTAAACAGACACATTACCTGGGTGACACTCAGGGTAAACTGTTCAGTAATTGATGTTACAAAATGTTTCAATACACAGGTTGTTTTACTTCAGCTGTTTTTGCATATGGTAATGTTATCACCTTATGTGTCACTGGTTACATGTTTAAAATCAAACATCATTTTATAATAAACACCCTTCAGATTCTAAGTCAATTGATTACTACTGAAGCTGACCATGGGCACACACATAAAAGTGTTTTAAGGGCAAGGGAAAGTAAAGGGAGAACAAGAAGAGTGAAGTTTTTCAAGTGGAATACTACACTATATCTATATCCATATTCATATCTATATATCTATACCTATATCTATCTAATGAAAAATCAGATAGTTTACTCATTAATCAATACTGAGTATCTTCATTCATTAATCAATACTGAGCATCTACCATGCATAAAATATGCCAGTGCTAAGTATATTCCTAAGTATCCAAGAATAAAAAAAAGATACTCTAGATTTAGTCTACATCCCCATAAGTTTTATGTTCCAGTAGAGGAAATGAGAGTTTTATGTGTATAAATAATATCTTGTTTCTATAAAAAGAGATTAAGGGACTAGGGGAGACTTTTGGAAGAATGACTATAGCTCACCTGGGGTGGAGTGGGTAGTGCATGGGACAAGGCAAGTGTGCACAGGGAGGAGATAGCTCAAGTTCATGCTGGTGTGAATGAAGGCACAAAGGCGTTGGGTGGGTTGCAAAGTGGACAGTTGTACTGGTTGGAACCAGATGCCTAAAACATGGGATCTGGCAATGTATGACTTTTAGTCTTCCTCAAAGGCAAAACGACCACAAAAGGGAAATATTTCAAATAGGCTCAGGACACTGAGGCAGCCAGGACAGTGCGAGTAAAGACACTCAGGAAAGACACTCCAGAGCTGCTTCTGACAGTGGCATGATGAGTGGGACAGATGTGTTGGCAGCGAGGCAAAGGTCTCGAGGGACGCACTGGAAGAGTCTTTCACCATGATGTATGCTTTAAAATTTAAATAGAGAACAGAGGGTGCCAACCCAGGGCAAACTGTTCTTATGAACAGTCCTGACTCCAGCAGGTGTACATCTTGTCATCCCTAGGAATGTCTGTCTCAGTGGAGTGTATTCTGCCTCCAGGGTCAACATACCCTTTAGGGTTCCTATGGAGCGGCAAGTGTATTGCACAAGTTTCATTCCCTACTGAGCACACTGTATGTCCTGGGCACTGCGTTAGGTGCTATTCAAGAACACAGAAGTGTTGTTCCAGACCATAGTGGAGTCTGAGGAACGAGGAACAGTGGATGCCCCTGTATGTTATTATCAAATGATCACAAGAAGAGTACTCAGACACCATGGCCCTGTGTGCTGGCGCCATCCACTCTGTATTCCGCTGTCAAGCCTTTTACAGCTGAGGGCAGTGGAGCAAGGAACTGCAACTGAGGTTCTGGGAACACACTGTCCCCAAGACAAAATGGTGAAAGGTTGCAGAAAGTACCGCAGCTGCCTGCGTATGTCTAACTCTGATATCTTGCTCATTATGGGTTTTAGAATGAATTTTAGTTGTTTATTTTCATTTCTAAAGTTTTTGGAAACCCCTTAAATTTTGGGCCAGCACAAGAACACACCTTGCTAGCTGACAGAGACACAGGTCAGACACAGGCTAAAATTGACTGTTTCTGTTTGTAATTTTTCACAAAGTCCATTAATCCCCTCAAAATCCTCCTGTTCTCATGAAAGCCATTTACCTCACTGTGCACACCAGCATCCGAAGCACCTCTGGAGTCCTCTTTCTTGAGTGCCTATATAGAAGCTGATAAACTTGACAACTTTGTATGACCCACCAAAATTCTATGGATTTAGCTGTAAGACCTTTGAATTGAGTCTTAATGGGAATCGTGTTCCTTACCAGCGTTGAATTGCATACAATGACCCAGCATCTACATTTTTGGTCTGTAAAGTTGGTGTAATACCCCCCAGCATGTGTGGGTACTGAGGTCCTGAAAGCCCCAGGCCAGGATGGGCTCCACAGGGAGGGGACCTGCGCACACCCTGCCACGTGCTGAGAATGCCCTGGCTTGGACTTTCTTAGCTTTTCTTAAGAAGGCTGCTAGCATTTTCACTGTGCACAGGGTCACAGAAGCTATAAGGGGTGAGGAAACTTTGTGACGGATGTCTAAATTCTAATCTGTAATGCAGTCAAGGCACTGCCATTAGCGTCCTCAACATCTTCCCCCTTGCGTGGGGCACACTCATCCCATCAGTCCATCCACTTTCTTCCTTTTTTTTTTGAAGGATTTTTTTTTTGCCCGAATGCTTTCAGAGCAGGTATGGCTGGCTTAAGTTGTAGGGATCGAACCACAGCAACCTGAGCCTGACTGCCTTTTTTTTTTTTAATTTCTATTGAGATCATCATTATTTTATTAGTTGCTAATATTGCAAATTACATTAAAGAATATCAAATGCTAAACCAAACTGAAATTCCTGATAAACCCAAGTTGAGGTGGGTGGGTGGGTAGGTGGGTGGATGGATGGATGGATGGATGGATGGATAGGTGGATGGATGGATGGATAGATAGATTTAAAAGTTGATTTAAAATTTCTCCATTCATATGCAGGAGGCATATTGATATGTAGTTTTCTTATGATGTCCTTGATTTTAATATTAGGCAATATTGACCTCATAGGAATCAGAAACTAATTCTAAATAATGTAAGTTCTATCTATAAATATTTCTAGAGCATTGGAAAGCTGACTGCTTTGTTGAAGCAGCCACTTTAAGAACTGAGCTAGGGCCAGGCCCCCTCCATCCACTTTCTAATGCAGCTTTGGAAGTCCTTTTCTCTAGGTGTCTGCACAAAAATGAATACCAAGACTAGCGCTGCCGAGTGCGGACCACCTGGAAGACAGGCTTGTAAAAACGTGACTCTGCATCCTCATTCCCCTTATTCACCGGATCTGGCACTGTATGACTTTTAGTCTTCCTCAAAGGCAAAACGACCACGAAAGGGAAATATTTCAAATAGGCTCAGGACACTGAGGCAGCCAGGACAGTGCGAGTAAAGACACTCAGGAAAGCGGACTCCAGAACTGCTTCTGACAGTGGCATGATGAGTGGGACAGGTGTGTTGGCAGCGAGGCAAGGGTCTCGAGGGACACACTGGCAGTGTCTTTCACCATGATGTATGCTTTAAAATTTAAATAGAGAACAGAGGGTGCCAACCCAGGGCAGGCAGGAGGTTAGTGACCACTGGTGACTATACTTGTGGTTTTATTTCAGAGAACACAGGGCTCCCTGCCCTGTTTGAGTTGTCCTACACCCTGAGGGGGAAACTTGGGCCAGGAAGGAGGTTCCCTGCTTCAGGGTTGTGTCACTGGTCTTCACTGCCGGGGGTCAGGGTCTGAGTGGTGCCCTGCCCTGACCATAGCATCTCCAGGTTTCCAATCTCGTGCCCATCTTTCTGAGCATCTGGATCAGCACAGGGGATGTGACTCTGTGTCTGGTCCCCTCTTCCTGCTTCAGACAATCAGTGGACCATACTGCTTTATCCACAACCTAAGCACTTCTCTCCTTGCTTAGGGATAAGGTGGAGTGGGATTGGGACATGGTCTGGCTTGTCATTTCAACAGTTTGGTCCCTCACTTTTGGTGTGGTAGCTTTCTGTTCAGAAGCCAAATAAATTGGGTCACTTGCTTGCTGCTTCAAAGTCTAAGGCTTAGGAGCACAGTGGCCTACCTCCCCACTGAGGTAAAAGAAACAGGTTCCTTTAGTCTCAAGTAGTAGACACGCCCAGTGTGCACAGGCAATGCAGTTGTCACAAGGGCCCCCTCATAAAATCCTCAGTAAGTTTTTTTGTATGGAAAATGAGGCAGAGGCTATTATGTGCTTTAAAGAGTTGTCCTCTTTAAAATGAGGATGTCCCCTCTTTAGGGATATTCTCGGCTTCTTGTGGGAAGGATCAAACTGGCATCCAATCACCCTTTCTTCTGTAGGGGCTGGCTGCATGAAATGTGTTAGGGACCCCACAGTCTCCGGAGGAGTCAGTCAGGGCAGCTTCCAACTGGGATGCTGCATCTGCCCTTTCTATTCCTGTGTCATGCACTGCTTCTCCCACTTTCCCTTAAGGTGGCCTAAGGAGTGCCTCGGCCACCTCTGACAACTGTTCCCACACTGCCAGCACAGGATGGAGAGGGAGGATCTGGAACCACTCAATGTTGTCCCAGCTTTCCAGGGGCTCTGACTCCTATGCACAGGCTCAGCAGCCTCAGCCTTGGAAAGTCTGTATCTGTCATGAAAATGAGGAGCTCTGATTGGAGGTCTGTTGGCTTCCTCCATCCACCTCCTGGACAAGAGAGGGAAAGATGGAGAGCTTCTGCTGATACCTTGTGAAGAATCTAATGGGACACCTGCTGCCCCACGAGGAATGAGTTCTTAGCCAAACTTCCAGGGGAATATTTGTATTCCTTTTGTGAGTGAATTTTAAAATTGATTTCTTGAAAAAGAATACCTTGATATTATTAAGCTAGGTGAGGATGTTTGACCCATGCCCTTGAGATGTACCACAATGCATCCTATCTATAAGTAAAGGGCGCGTTAGGAGAAGGCACAGGGATCTGAAGTGCATCTTGCTACAGAACTTTAGGTGCAGGTTCTCCCAGGAGGGATGGGGACAGGGTTCCTGTCCATGGCTAAGAAATACAGGGGCTGCACGGGAAATCAATAGTGAGAGATGAGGGAGAACAGTCCATTTGAATAAAATAACTATTGCAGATGGGTTGCATGGCTTTGTAAATGTTGGACATGTTTGGAGACTGAAGGAGAGACAGGTGCTGTTAGGTGACGAACAGACACCTGGTTAAAATTGAATTTCAGTTAAAAATAAAAACAACACATTAGTGTAAGTGTGTTCCAAATATTGCAGTTTACTTGGCCACCTGCAATTTGTCAAGTCTGAAAACGCTCTCAGGGAATCAAAGAATACTCCTACAGTGAGGCTGTCAGGGCCACACAACCCGGACATGCTGCGCTAAGACCTTGCACTTTACTAGACAGGAAGATGATGGCTTCTGGGGCAAGGGACACTGTGAGATGTGCAGGCCTTGTGAGGAGTAAGGCAGGAAGCTGAGAGGAGGAGACAGGGACACAGGAATCAGCTGGATTTGGCGGTTAGAAATGTTAATGCTGTCACGAAATGTTAAGGCTGATGCACTCAGGACCTCTTGGAGGGCGCGAATGTGACTTTGCTTTTGTGGACTTTGGGTGGGGGTGGGGCACGAGCAGAAGAAGGAGGCCCCAGCCCCCGGGGGATCAGGGGAATCGGGGGATCAGGGGAATCGGCTGACAGCGGACCAGGAGGGAGGAAGCACAGCCTGTGGAGGAACTCGGGTGAGGCGGTGAAGGCAGCAATTGTGGCCCCAAAACAGGCTGGGTTCTAGAGCTTGTTCAGAAGATTCCTGGGAAGGAAATATCTGGGTCTAATGGAATTTCTAGGTTGGGCACATTGAGGAACCTCCACAAGGATTTTCATAGTGGTGATCCTAGTTTACATTCTCACCCACAGTGAAGAGGGGTTCCATTTTCCGCTGCAGCCTGAGAAATTAAAGACAAAATATTCATAAAAGGAATCAGGGAGGTAGATCTTTGCAAAAGGGAAAGGGCCCAAGACACAGGAGGGGGAGGGGATGCAGGAAAAATCGAGGCATTGATAGCTAAATCTAAAATAAATGGGTCCTGCCAAGTAGCTCAGGGGCTGGTGAAATAGCTCAGTGGATTAAAGCGCCCTCTTAGGCAGATGGAACTGAGGTTCGATCCCCGGCCTGCCGTGCTGGCCCTGCCCCTAAGGCGCGCTGAGATCGTGAAAGAGAAGCTCTTGGGAGGCTGAACACAGGTGGATCACTACGAGTCCGATCTAGGTAGACCCTGTAGACCCTGGACTAAAATACTAAATAAATAAATAAATAAATAAATACAAACATCGTTGTAGAAAGATCCAGCAGGTAACTGGTAGTTGAGGCCTGGAGTTCATAAGCAAAGTCCAGCACAAAGACGGAAGAGGATGACAGGCCCACGTGGGTCAGCCCGCCTCATCCACAGTTTTGCTTTTCATGACTCAGCTACCCTCAGCGGACCACAGCCCAGAAATAAGAAATAGAGGATTCCTGAGATGGACAGTTTTACATTGTAGATTATTTTGGGGATTGTGGTGTCATCTGGCCTGTCCCTGCATCTCCCTGCGATGTGAACCCTCTTGCCGTCCTTCCCGTTCTCACCACGCTCATCCTTCCCCTGCCGGGGCCCTGGACCCTGGACTAGAAGCTGCATATTCACAGTGCCTGTGAGTTCAAATAGCCTTGTTTTACCTAATGAAGGCCCGAAAATGGCAAAGTGGTGAAAACTGTGACTTGGATGCTGACCAGAAGCTGGAAGGCTTCCACTGAGTGAAAGGTGAGCCGTCCTGATGTAATAAGGAAGGGAAAAGTTATACTCCAAGGTCGTTAATCTCTACATTAGGATGAGACTTAGCTAAGAAATTATGAAGAACGCCCTATCAGTCAGGGTTCACTAGAGAAACAGGTATAACAGAGATACACAAATGGCTAAGAAATTACAAGTTTGTTCTCAATGAACTAAGAGAAAGTAGCTGATATCTATCCTTAGTACCTTGTGTACACACACACACACACACACACACACATATTTTCTCTTTTTCACAACTAAATGGTCCTTTATTTACACTTTTGTGAAGTTAGTAACTCATGACACTAGGTTATGCTAATATTGTTTAGACAAAATATCATGTCTGCATCTTGTCCTCTGAATAACTACTATGAAGACAACAATATGCAATGTATTAAGTATTGTATTAAGTCCTACTAACTTGTTTTGAAACTGTTTCATTGCTATTTTATCTTTTTTCTCATAAAAATAATAAAAAAATAAAGAAAAACCAAATTCACATATAAGGTGGGTGCTTAAAAAAAGAGGGAATCTTTACCTTTTTTTCCAGGATTTCTCATGGTGAATCAAACTGAAAAGCAAGTCTACTGCTCTGCTTTTAAGCAGTAATTGGGAAAGATATTATATTTTGAATAATGTACAACTAATTGACACTTGTCACAATGATAATTATTCTTTTTCCTACTCTGGCCTTTTAAAGCTCTTGCTCCAGTGAAAAGGCAAATCATGCTTGATATAAAACAAACAAGAAAAAAGGAAAAAAAAAAAGAGAAATTACAAGTTTGATTCATGGTGGTTAGCCATGGGGCTGGATGAGGAAGGTGCAGAGGGCGCCTGCACGCTGGAAGCTGAAGGGTCCAGTCCACAGTCTGGAGCACACTGAAGTGTCGGTGCAGGTCCTCATCAGGATGCCGATGGGTCAGTGATGGAACACTGAAGAACCTACAGACAAGGCCAAAGAGTCTCTAGGAGAAGACTGAAAAGTCCCAGGCAGAAGCCAGGTGGTCTGTATCGGATGCCAGGAGATGACCAAGCTGACGGCCAAGACTGGAGCTCCTCCAAACAACCAGCCACCAGTCCTTCCTGCCTGCCTTTTTATTGTCTGTAGGCTACCTGCCCTGAGGGACAGGGGTGGTCCTACACTCCCAGACCCTCTCCCCAGCCTTCCTCTAGTACACACTCAGGATGAATACAAAGTAAGGACCCTAGCTCCCTGGTGAGTGGCTCAGTTAACCTTCTAAGCTTCTCAAGTTGACACAAGACAACATCCTGGAGCAGCAAGGGCATGTCCTTTTCACCGCAAGATGTAGAACTGTGAGTTACTTAGCTAAGCTTCTAGACTCAAGTTGACACAATGCATCAACCATAACAAATGCAAAAGCTAGTACCAGCATTTTTGTGCTACTTTTGATGTTGGCCACTGAGCTGCAAGAGTTGCAGTCCAAGTTCATGGAAAGTGTTTGACTAGGAGGAAAATGGCCCTGAATCTGAGCCTATGTGCATATGTGAGGCTGTGTATGACCCAGACTCCCAGTCGCAGGCACCCCACTCCCATCCTGGGAGGAAGGGGCTCTACGACGGGCAGATTAGAGGGGCCAGACTCTGATGTCTCACTCTTGGGGAGAAGCTGGGAGGATTCACAGAATCCTGGTGCTCAGCAGCAGTGTAAATGTCAGAATGGAAAGATAAGCATGGAACTCAGATGTCAAAAGGAAAACACTAGTCCCAACTGACACTGGGTCTTGCTGGAGATAAAGGAGAAAAGGAGGTCACACAGCACCCTGGTGGTACGGGCATGAAAGGCCGCACGTGGTCATCATGTCCAGGACGGGGAGGGCACAGTGGGTCTGTGGCATGCAGGCAAGGAAGAGGCCTTCCAGCACCTGTGACTCCCAGGTCAGCTCTTTGATGTCCATGCTAAGATATCCTGCTTATACGATTTACAGATCAGAGTTAAAAGAACAGATTTTGTAGAGGGGGAGGTCATAACAAGTTATTCAGTAGGCACAAATACAGGGAGAGAATCCTAATCTTACAGAAATACAAAGTTTCTCTCTCTCTCTGTGTGTGTGCATGTGTATTTTGGTTATAAAAATATAGCTCATGCTCCAAATTGGTTACAATAAAATAAATAAATAAATCTAATAAATTAATTTGGTACATTACTGAACATTTTTTCTCTTTTGAGTTCTCTTATCTTATTTGTTTAGGTTTTTTGTTTTGTTTTGTTTTGTTTTGTTTTCAGAACCAGGGATTGAACTCAGGCCCTTGTATTTGCCAGGGAAATTATTTTTTTGTTTTGTTTTTTTAAAAATATATTTGGTGGGACTGGAGAGATGGCTCAGTGGTCTAAAGCACCTACTTGGAACAAGCTTGGCAAAGCAGGGACTGTGGTTCTAATCCCCCAGCACCACATGCCAGCCAGCCCTGCCCCCTGGTGGGCTGAGCTGGCCACACACACAATAAATAAATGTAAAATAAATAAATAAGATACGCTTTAAAAATATATATATATATTTGGTACAGGGTGTCACTATGCAGCTTACACTCATAGTGACCCTCCTGTCTCAGCTCAGACTCATAGTGACTCTCCTGTCTCAGCCTCCCCAGTGCTGGGATCACAGGCATATGCCAACATGCCCGGATTTGGTGGCTGGCTCAGTGTGCCCGGGGGCAGGGCTGGCGTGGTAGGTGGTGTGGGGATTGAGCCCTGGTCCCCGAGCTTGCCTAAGCAAGCACTTAGTCCATTGAGCTATCTTGCTCGCCCTTGTTATTTATTTAGGGAAGAATTAAATTAATTAAATGTACACACTGGCTTGTATATAGTTCTCCTGGGTAATAGCAAGTGTCCCTTCAGGAAATGTCCTGGCTCCTTCTGATTCTTGCCCTAAGGTGGCTGTGCAGGGGCTGAGGAAGGGGCTGAGGCTCAGCTGGGTCTTTGATTATTTCTGAAGCACCCTTGGTCCCTCACTCTTCTCTTCCAAGGCAAGTGACTGAAGTCTTGTCTGGGTGCAGGCATGGTCTCTGGGAGCAGGCACCAACTCACTCTTGGTGACTGGACTTCTCTGCTCTCTTGTTGGTTTCCATCCCATCCTCTGCCTGTCATTGAGCCCAATTTTCTGTCACAGGCATTGGTGCCACTGTGCCTCCTGCCTGACCATGGTGGGCAGGGCAGCAGGATGTCTAGAGTGTCAGCACCACGTGGCACACAGAGGATGTGTTCAGGCAAAGTGAGCTCCCTGCTTGGCAGTTGCTGACTTGCCTAGCCAGGGAGACCCATGTGGCATTGTATAGCCAGTGAGGAGGACAGAGAAGGATAAGATGTGAAATTAGCCTCCAAACACGCTCATGTGAGTGTCCCTGGCTTGGAGGTTTACCAGAATCATAGTGACTAGTTATTTCCTCAAGCATTAAAAACTCCATATAGAGAGAGGCAGAAAAGCCCAAAGTGATGGAGAAAGCACCAAGTTGCCAAGAAAGAGAGGCCAGTGCTGGGAAGAGCAGGGAGTGCAGTGGAAGGAATACCAGGGCGACAGAGGAAGAGGACAGCAGGACAGGGCTAGCTGCTGTGGCCCAGGCCACAAAGATGCAACTGCGGAAATGTCAGGGCTCTGCCCCACGGGAAGCTGCCATCTCTCCACAGAAGCTGCTGGAAGTCACGGGGCCCATGCAAATGCAGGTGCCCACTCTTGGAGGGAAGCGTGGAAGAGCCAGCTTCCGGGAGAGGAGTTACACTGTGTCCTTAGTCCACGTTTACTCTACCGATAGAACATAAGGGAGAACCCGAGGGAGAAGCAGGCTGTGGCAGGGACAGAGGCTACAGTGGAATGAGGTAACATAAATGATTAAAGATTTGGAGGCACTGAGTGTGTAGCAAATGCTCAGCTGGAAAGCTTTAGTTTTGACATCTGGCCCTTTCGGGTGCCTGACCGAAAGCATTCGGGTCAGCCTTGTTTTAGGCCCTCTGGTTTGATTGCCTGAACTAGACCTGTCTGCATGTATTACAGAGTGCAACATGCGGCAGCCTTCACAGGGTCTAGGGAGGAAGAACTGAGCCATGAGGATTCACAGTGTATGTCTGGCACTTTGGAAGCCGCCCTTACCTCACCTGGCTGCGCTGCTTTTCTGTCACCACAGTAACCTGACCTCCCTGTTCTGCATCTCCTTTGCATCTCAGGACAGAGACCTGCAACCCTTGCTTCAGAATCCTTTTCCACTCTTGGTTCTAGATTGGAATGCTTGAAACCACACAAAATTTGCAGGCAGAGAGGAGAAAAACTGACAGTCAATGTCCACAGTGTCTTCTGGATGTGCCTGGGAGGCGGCTGCTCCCAGCTTAGCATCTTGGTCCCTGCATCTGCAGCCCTTCCTGACTGCAGCCAGTGATCCTGTGAGGAAGCTGGGAAGCTCCTCTTGTTGGACCCAGAGTGAAGCTGGACAGTGAGGACCTCCAAACCACCAATTTCCTTTTGCTTCAGTGATTGGTCTTAATCATTCGGAATCTTTTGCAGATAATTGATAACCTCATGTTTTAGCTTATATTTACATAGTAGCAGGCTGTGAGATGCATATTTGGGAACAACAGTTATTTGAAATTAATAGGATCCACAGGATGCAGAAGAAGGAGCTTGGAGGCTGAGGAAAGAAACTTAGAGAAATCTCTGACGGAGACTTCATCATGGGCATCACAACCGAGAACACTGATCTCTATCTGGCTGGGGTCCCTACAGTGCTGCAAAGCATGACCCTTAGTGGGGCCCCACCACAGCTTCATGGGCTGATGTGTGCCCCTCCCAGGACGAGGGTGACTTCTTGGGCCAGGGGCCTAGGTCTCCTATGCCTACGGGAGAGCAGAGCAGCAGAGCAGCTCTTTTGTGCTGAAGAGTCTGAGACAGGCACCACGGCCCAGGCAGGTGGACCCTGGACAGGAGCGCCTCAGCTCAAGCTTCTGTCCAGCATTCAGTGTCTCTCTTCTATGCCTGTGCAGAGCTGAGGCAAACCCTGGTGCAGAAAGACAAGGGGAGAAGAGGGGTGCAGACAAAAGCCCAGAGGCAAAGGCCAGCATGGAGCGTGACAGCTGACAGCCAAGGTGGTCAGGGCAACCTGTGTTGGGAGCAACTGAAGCTGGAAAATAATCATGCATGCAGGATAAAGCCAGCCCAAGAACATGGGAATGCCCTGAAGCATGCTGCTGCAGCTTATTGACTAACTGCTGAGGAGAGTGGTTCAACTTAATGACCTCTCTGGGGTATAAATAAGTTCTCTACTGCTCTTGGGCAGTTGCTCTCCTTCACTCAAGAGAGGAGCACTACCTTACCCAGCTCTTTCTTTTTTATTTTATTTTATTATTTTTAAAAATGTATTTGGTTGTTACAGGGTCTCACTACGCAACTTGGACCCATGGTGATTCTCCCACTTTCAGCCTCCTCAGTGCTGGAATTACAGGTGTGCACTACCATGCCCAGACTCTGACTGGTTTAGTGCGGCTAGGGGCAGGGCTGGCATGGCATGTGATGTCGGCGATCGAACCCCAGTCCCTGTTGTGCTTGCTTAAGCAGGCACTTAGTCCACTGAGCTATCTCACCGACCTCCCAGCTTCTTGTTTCTTGTCTATCTTTTGCTTATTCTCATTGCCATTCCTTTCCAGGGTACAACAAGAGCTCAACGGATCCCTAGAAACCTGCATATCATTCTCTCTCTCTCTCTCTCTCTCTCTCTCTCTCTCTCTCTCTCTCTCTCTCTCTCTGTTATTCTTCTTTTATTCTTTTAATTGGCATTAATTTCTCTTTCAGATAACACCTATTACCACAAGGTTTAGAAAATGAACACAGCCATTTGTAAAGAATTCCTGCAAAATAAAGCAGGACTCGTTTCTTCCACTAAATTGTCTTCTTGGCACTGCTTCCCTCCTCCTGTTCACCTGAGGCTGAGAGAAAGCAGTCACCTGCTTTCTGCATGTCCACAAGAAATTGCTCAATAAATATAGGTTGTCATGGAAACCAAGCCAAAAAAGAAGAGGCAGTTATGGCTGAATATTAAGGATACATTTGGCCTTAGAGACTTTTTTCTGTTCCTAGGTAAATTTCTGTTCATTGTAGAGCCCTCTCACACACCTCTCTGCAATCTGTTCTATGCTCTTCCAGGAGTGATGAGATGGCCCTTGTAGATGCCCTAGGGTTGTGGATATGTGGGAAGAGAGGCCCAAGCTGGACAGCTTGTGTGCGCACCAGGTAGAGATAGTTCTCCGTCAGCATCTCAACACTGGCAGCTCTTACTGCTCAAGGACATCTTGACAGTGTATTCTGGCAGTTGAAAGCTCTCTGTTTATCTTCAAAAGATGAAATGTGCTTCATGAGCAGTGCACCAAGATGCTCCCAGCAGATTGGAGGCTTATTTCTTGTTAAGTGACATAATTTTCTAGTGCTACTGCTAAAGTATTCTGACACAGAAAATTCAACGTGACATGAATTCTCACAGATTTCTGTATAGCTCAGAAGTGTCTTAAGGAAATTTATCTTCCCTGACTTGCAAAGGACAAAGGACATCAGTAGCTAAAGGCCTTTCCTTGAGCTTTGTAGAAGGCAATTTTTTAATGTTACTACTTTATTTATTTATTTATTTATTTATTTATTTATTTATTTACAGGGTAGTGATCCTCTTGTTTACAGTCTCCCAAGAGCTAGGATTACAGGCATGTGTAGAAGGCAATTTTTGCTCAGCCTCAGTATCAGAAAACACGTGCTTCAAGTTCAAATTACATAACCAAATTACATAATCTTGAATAAACTCAAGTGAGCACTTGTATTTTTGAATTTCATTTTCCTTAAAAGTCACAGAATGATTTCTAAATGCCTGAGTACACATTGAGAGCTTTCTTTGTTTTTCATAAAAACTCCTTGCCAAAGATTGTTCTGATCCTTCCCATAGGAGCTCCTGTCCTGCAGCTACAGAGTGTGTGTGTGTGTGTGTGTGTGTGTGTGTGTGTGTGTGTGTGTTAAGTTTGCAGTGCTGTGACTCTAGTAGTAAGGACACAGGAGAAAGTTTTGTGCAAGGTCACTTGGGTAGTGAAGTGGCAGATCCAGCATTCAAACTCAGGAAGCCACCTTTAGATTGTCACTGCCACTAACAAATGCACACTGTTTTCTGATGTGCTAGCCACACCGTTGTGCACTTTGCACATAAACCCAGATTCCTTCCTCCTCCTTAGCACTGCATGCTGTGGCTTGTGCAGAGGAAGAACAGGGCTCAGAGTCTGGGCCAAAGCAGTCACCTAAGGTCCCAGCATTCACAGATAGTGATTCCTTCCTTGAAGGAATGTGTAATTCTGGGTTTTTATAGTAGTCTTAATTTATACATCAAAGCTTACCTTTGCTTCTTATACTCTGAATGAATGCTTGCAAAATTTAGTGAGGTGAGTGGTGTAAGCATAAACAAACAAACAAGGTATAGAACTGTACTAAAGCAGTTCTTAGTGTTTTTATTACTATTATTATTATTATTATTATTTTATAGTGTTAGGAATTCAACCCAGGTCCTTCTGTGTGCTAGGCAAGCGTGCATAGCTGCTAAACTAGTTTTGAAAAAGTGGATTTGAATTGATTTAAAAATGTTAAAAGGGCTAGCCAAGTAGCTCAGTGGATTAAAGTCCCTGCAAGCAGGCACAGGGGATTGGGGTTCGATTCCCAGGCCTGACATGCCAGCCCCATCCCCGGGGTGCAGTGAGATGGAAATTGAGACTGGGCATGGTGGCATATGCCTATAATCCCAGCTCTTGGGAGGCTGTAAACAGGCAGATCACTATGAGTCCCATCTAGTAGTGAGACCCTGAACACCCTGTAGACCTTTCCCTAAAAAATAAAATAAAGTAAAATTAGTGACATTTATTAGGTTGGTAATTTGAGCTTGTTTTTGATGATAGTGATTCATTTCGCTCATAAACTTCTCCATTCATTGGTCACATGCTTATTCCCATCACTAAATTCTTGCCATTCTTTAAGTCAATTTAAACATGCTCTTTCTAGCAACCTTCTCTGAAATCCTCTTATGTGCTTAACATACTTTTATACATAGTGTCCTACGTGTTTGAATTTGAGTGTAAAGTTGGGTTACCCTTTGCTGTTTCAAATATGATCTTTATCACTGCAACCATAGGAAAATATCTTTTAAAGGTAGAAGAAAAGGAACTGTGGACATGGTGGCATAGTACAGTAAGTACTTGCCTAGCATGTGCAAGGTCCTGGATTTGATCCCTAGCATTGAAAAAGAAAACACATAGAGAAAGGTTAAGTTTTAATTCAGTTAAAATTTTCATTTTATAAACATTGAAATCAAAGATCTGAACCAAGCAATAGTTTACACAAATACTCAAGTTTCCTGATAGAAGATTTGTGTGTGTGTGTGTGTGTGTGTGTGTGTGTGTGTGTGTGTGTGTGTCGGGGGACAGAAATGGAGAGAGAGTAAGAGAGACAGAAAAAGATAGACACACAGAAAGATAGATAGAGAAGACAGACAGAGACAGAGAATATTTCTGAGAGGATATGAAAATAGAGATGAATTTTAGAGGATGAACATGTGAAAAAGATTTATAAAAAGTAGAACCATTTTGCCAGTCTTTGGCTGCTTCTCTACCAACAGAGAAGGACAGTTTATTCACCGCTTGGACTATACTGGGATATTTTGCTGAATTCATGTACCTACAGTATTTAAATGACAATGGAATGCCCTTCTCTGACAAAACTAACCAAACAAGGGGGATACAAATGAAAGACCATTTTGTATCGGTACACTCAAAAAAGTTAGGATCGATATAGAGCTCCATTCTCTTAATTCAGTGAATAGAGAGGTTTGTTCTAATAGTGTTTGAGACAAGATATCAGATCTGCATCTTGTACAACAAGTAACCACTTAGACAAAAATATGCAATGTATTAATTATTGAAAATGTACTAGCAATCGGTTGTGAAACTGTCATTGCTATTTGTTTCTCAATAAAAATATTTAAAAAAATAAAACTAAGAAAAGATTATGGGGTCACAGAGGAAAGTGATCAACAATGTAGAGGTGTGCCTAAGGAGAGTCACATGGAGAGAAAACATTCTCTCAGGCTTTCACAGAGAGCAAATTGGTCAAGTAATGGCCGTGACTCATCCACATGGCTGTCACTGACAAAGGATCTACAAACTGTGGTACAGAGTTTCGAGGTAAATCCTGAAGTGATTTGACTGACCTTGTCAGATACAGAAGTTACATTTCTTGTTATATAGGTTTTGCTTTATCTTGGTCTTAACCATCCAGCAGAAAAGTATAAAAATGATGTATAAAAAGTTGGGGCTGAGGAGATGGCTCAGTGGAATAAGCGCTTCCCTGGCAAGCATAAGGGCCTGAGTTCAATCCCTGGTTCTGCCAAAAAAAAAAAAAGTAAAGCCATTAATATGTTGAGCTGTAAAAGGCTCAAGCCAACAACTTCTGATATTGCCAGTCCTACAGATAACCCACTACTGTTATGGACTACTGGACTATATAGGATTATTTTGCTGAATTCATGCACCTACAATATTTAAATGGCAATGGAATACCCATGTCTGACAAAACTAAACAAAAAAAGGAGATACAAATGAAGGACCATTTTGTATCTGTATATAAAAATAAGGTAGATATACAGCTACTTTCTCTTAATTCAATGAGAAGAAAGATTTGTACTAATAGTGTTTGGACAGGATATCATGTCTGCATCTTGTGCTATGAATAAACACTACGAAGACAACAATATGCACTGTATTAATTATTGAAACTGTCCTACTAATTGGTTTTGAAACTGTCTCATTGCCTTTTGTTTCTCAATAAAATTAATAATAGAAAAATAAAAAATAAAAAAAAGAAACTATGAGGTGCAGTCAGTAAATCACAGAAGTAGAAAATGTTCATAAAGCCGATGCAGATGGCTGGAAGAAAAGAAACTGAGTGTTCTGCAGTAGCAATATTGCTGTCTTTAGTAACTTGGAAGGTAGAATACACTCCAGCAATGTGTCAATCTGCCTAAGGAAACTTCCAGATTGGACGTTGAGAGTGTCAGCTGTGTCTAGATGACACTGACTTTTCAGAAGCTAAGCTGTCTGCTGCTTCATCTTTGCAGATCCCAACTTTATCAGAATTTCCTTTTGGGACAAACTCAAAACTTTTTAAAATGACTCAGCTGTGCCATTTGCTCCTGTTCCTCACCATGGAGCTGGCTGAAAGTTCCTAATCATACTCAGGCCTAAATTTAGGCTGCTTTAAAATCTCCTCTGCTAGATTAATTAGTCTGCTTCCTTTAATCTCAATCTCCTACATTGTCTCTGGACAGGAGCAGAATGCACAGATTTTCTGCTAGAGACTCATGGTCTGAATGCCAACTGCTGATGTAGTCCTTGCTTCCAGCTGCAGATTCCTGAGCTGATTCTTTTACAGGGAGATGGCTCAGTAGGATAAACTTGATTGGCAAATGCAAGGATCTGAGTTCAATCCCTGGTTCCACAAAAAAAAAAAAAAAAGAATCTCCTATCAAGAACCCAATGGAAATATAAACAAAAAACATAAAGGCACATACAAGGGGATAATAAAAATAGCCCAAAACAAGCAAGCTCCCTTATGATTATGAATAATTCAAATACATAAAATAACTAATTAACTGAAAAAGAAAAAAAAAATAAAGCATCTCCCATCAGGTTTGTGCCACAACATTCTAGGACTGCTTCTCTAGCTAGTGTCTTCCATTTTTTTCCAAACTACTCCCACAAGACAGTTCCAAAGCTTCCTTCTGGAGCTGTGCCTTGATTTTCACAACACGGATATTTTGCTGTGAGAGCTTGGCAAGGGATTCAGACCTTCCTATTCCTGTCATTGTACAGTCTGTTGCAGGATGTCTCATACAGGAAGTGCTGCAGGACTGTAGAGCTGAGGGAACCTTCATGCTGACATGAGCTGATATTTTACCCTCATGTCATGGTTGTGTATCTGGGTGGGGTGTGTGTGTGAGGATGTGCAGTGATCCTTGAATAGCATGTTGGAGGAGATTCTTGGTGTATTCATATCCTTACAGTTGAGAAGGGACTGACTGGGACTCCCTCTGCAGGATGTGTCACCACAGGTCCTGTGGGCAGGAGCTCTCTGCTCCCCAGTGATGCCCTGTGGCCTTACAGAGGATTAAATAGTGATATTCCTGGCCTTTCCCCTATCCAGCCTGTCTTGGCCACCTCTGGTCTTTATCCTCTTCTCTCAGAAGGAGATTTCTCCCTTGCCAAGCTGATCGTTGGGCTCTCGTGATATGGAATTAAGAGCCCAAGAGATGGGCTAGGAGCCAGGGGAGGTTGTTTCCAGGGAGATGGCACAACAAAGGAGCCATAAAGGAAAAGGTGGAGGAGGAGCATGCTAGAGTGCTAGGAGCATTGTCCTGGATTGGAGAAATCTTATTGTGTTAAAGTTCCTTTGTGTTCTGGACTTTGTTTTGCATGACAGAGCTGCTTGGTGACTGAAATACACAGAGAATGGCTCTATAAATGTCACAACATTTCCATCACCTTGCAAGGGAAACCAAAGGCCTCTCTGGGGAAATATTTGTGGAGAACAGTGAGAGCCAACATATCGCTCTTAGAAGTCAGCATTCAGTCTCTTGTCAGGATGTCTCCAAGTTTGGGAGTCTACACCAGAGAGCAGGTTGAGAAATCATAGGAGAAGGACTTTGGACTTTGTCCTGATTGCTACTGTGTCTCTGGTAACTGGTACACTGAAGGCACAAAATCCATCCTTCTGAAATGAATAAGCATTGATTAAAAAAAATAAGAGTCTGTTTACACAGGGGATATTTTGGGTTACTGATTCATACTTAGTGAAGACAGGTTTTCTAGGTAATGGTTTTCTGGTCTGATCCTGGAGGACCATATCTAAGAAACATATATCTAAGTTTCTTGAGGTAGAGAGAGAAACAATAAAATAAATGAGTAGTTTGGAGTTGAGGAAAGATCTGTGACTACGGGGCAAGATGAAGGTATTGGTGATAAAAGTGAGTTCTTTGTAATTCACTCATCTATGGCTTGTGACATTCTGAATAGGATACAAAAGAAGAGGACAGGACTCTATGTGCCCGGCCTCATTGATTCTCAGCTGGAAGAGAGGAACAGACTTTCTCCTGTAGCATTGTCTCAAGAACCTAAAGTGATATGTGCTATTGTAAAGGATTCAAGGAACCATACTACCATTAACCGGTCTTATTTTTCAACTTTTCTTAATCACACTGAGAAGTACTGTATTTTTTTCTAGCAAAATCCTATGGGATGAATGTATATGGCAAATAAAAGCTAGAAGGCAGGTTAAATCAGGCTGGGTCAGTTCAGACACCCTCAAAGACTGCTCCTCATAGCCCAAGGACCCCTGAGTGGCCCAGCCCTGTTCAAGCTGTGGGTTTCTTGTGTCAAGGAAGCCACCCCTTCTTTGCTGAGTAGTCAGCTCTTTCACAGTGCCCCTTCTGTGGGAGGTTTTCCTCAGAGTTGTGTAAACCAGTGCTGTGATGAGCATCTCTCCATGGCAACAGTGGTGTTCAGAGCAGTTTAGGCTTTGGCAATGACCAGTGATAGTTCCTTTTTTCATAATTTTATTGAGAAACAAATAGCAATGAGACAGTTTCAAATCAAATTGGTAAGACAGTTTCAGTAATCAACACATTGCATACATTCTTCCTAGCGGTTAATTGCTATGCAAGATGCAGACATGATATTCTATTTACAAATACCATTAGAACAAATCCATCTATCCATTAAGAGAATGTAACTATATATCTATCCTGACCACTTTGAATACACAGATACAAAATGGACATTCATCTGTATCACCTTTTTTTTTGTTAAGTTCCGTTATTTGAATATTATAGGTGTGTAAACTTAGCAAAATATTCAAAAAGAGTCCAGTAGCCCATAATAGTATTGGGTCTTCTGCTTGACTGGCAATGTCAGAAATTGTTGACCTGAGTCCCCTATAGCTCAACATAACAGCATGGCTTTACTTCTTTTATTTCGTTTTTATATTTTTCTGCTGGATGGTTAAGACCATGGTAAAGCAGGACCTACAAAATAAGAGCTGTAGCTTGTGGGTCTGATAAGGTCAGTGAAATCCCCTCAGGATTTATCCTGAGATCCTGTACCTCAGATTGTAGAACCTTTGTCAGTGTCAGCCATGGCCATTGCTTGGCCAAT
>NW_004524604.1:1295343-1304335 GCF_000260255.1 Octodon degus | reverse complement strand
CTATTTCTCTTAATTGGTGAATTGAGTCCATTTACATTGATGGTTAGAATTGAGATGTATTGACTTACAATTGACATGTTATTTACCTGCTGCAATTTACTCCTTTTTCTCCTGCGTTTAATTGCTTGCTGTATTTAGTTGATTGCTTCTGATCTCATTCGTGGGGCTCTGATCATTTTGGTCCCTCTCTAGAACACCTTTCAGTAGCCTGTGTGGGGTTGGCTTTGTCATCATGATATTCTTTAGCTGTTCTTTGTCATGAAAGTATTTCACTTCTCCATCAAACTTGAGAGAGAGTTTTGCAGGGTATAGTAGTCTGGGCTGGAATTTGTTTTCATAGAGGACTTGAAGTACTTTGTTCCTTGATCTTCTTGCCTACATGGTTTATGAAGAGAAGTTGGCCATAATTCTGATGGGTTTTCCTTTGAATGTGATCTGCTTCTTTTCTCCAGTGGCTTTCAGTAGATTATTCTTGTGCTGAATTTCTGCAATCTTGACTATTATATGTCTTGGTGTGTTTTTCATTGGGTTAAGTTTACTTGGCATTCCGTATGCTTCAGTTATGTGAATGTCAGATTGTTTCCTCATATTTGGGAAATTTTCTGCTATTACTTCTGCCCATTTTTTTTAATGTCATTTGTATTGACTCCTTCTTTCTCACTGATGCCTATTAGTCTCACATTGTTCATTTTTGCATCATCTTGCAGATGATAGATTATTCTTTTTTGCATCCTAGTTGTTTTTAAGAGATCCTTTCTTACTTCTTCACTAGCTGCACCAGCATCTTCAAGATCTGAAACTCTGTCTTCACTTTCACTTAAACGGTTTTGCAAGCTTGTGATTGAGATTTTAATATCCTCTATATTTCTTTGACTCTGCTTCATCTGATCTATTTCTTTCCTGTATTGTTCATTCAAGGAATCCGTCATTTTTCTAATCTCCTCCAATTTTTTTTGTATCAATATCTTTAGAAGCAGTTTTAAATTCTTTTACTGCAGTGTTTTTTTCAGATTGGGTTTCCTCCCTATGTTTCTGTAGTTGCTTCTTTACTTAAGATGTTATGAGTTCTGAGAGTTCTTTTTTTATTTCAGAAAAGATTTCCGCTCTGAATTCCTCTATAACTTTGTGCTGTTGCTTATTTACTCTCAATGCTATTAATTCATACATTTGAGCTGAGCTAGTAGAAAAGAATTCCACTCTGATATCCTCTAGGACTTTCTGCTGTTGCTTATTTATGATAGACGCTATTAATTCAAACAGTTGAGCCAAGCTACTGTCCTCTGCACTTGTTCTGGGTGGGCATTGGGTTTCCTCCATATGTTTCTGCATTTGATTCTTTACTGCAGATATTATTAATTCAGGGATTTCCTTTTTTATTTCCAATCTGAGTTCCTCTATACCTTTCTGCAGCTGTTTCTTTATTTCAGAAGCCATTGATTCATTGCTTTCAGCTGCATGATTCCCAATTTGTTCTGTGTTAGTGTCCTCTGCACTTGTTATGGGTGGGCTTGGGTTCTGAGATTGCATTTTGTTCCTCCTCACCATTTTATATAGCACTGTCTTGTGACCTTTGTTGTAGATCTTTGTTCAATTATAACCTTAGTACCTACTGAAGTTCAGGTGCAGATCTACAAACTTTGGATTTATCCAGCTGTGTCTGGCTTGGATCTGGCTGCTGTGTTCACCTTTTTCCTGTTTCTGCCCTTAGGAGTGAACCTGTTGTGCCCCTCTGGCAAGATGTTCTGCTTCTGGGCTAGCTGCGTGGTTCTGTCCCCTACACTCTCTACAGGGATTACAGCTGCAGGGTTTCACCCAGGCCTGTATTCCAGGCCTGAACTGAGCCTGGAGGGGACAAGATTGAGTAGTGGGAGATGCAGCTCTCCCATACACTCACTGGGCCTGAACTAGGACTGGATCCGGGGGGGTTCCTGGAACTTGGCAGAAATTCCTGCTCGGCAGGGAGGTAGGGGGGTACTATGGAGTCAAGGGGGCATCCCAAGTGGGTGGAAGAGGGTCTCACCCACGCTGCACCTGGGCTGGGACCAGTAGGTCCTTCCAGTGCAGGCTAGCCAGAAGCTCTCCCACACACTCCTCAGACCTGGGCTAGGACTGGGTCAGACCTGTGATAGTTCTTAAATTCGTTTTTGGGCAGTGTCTTGCTTCTGCTTCAGGAGGAGGGTACAAAGCTGGTTATGGAACATGTGGGTTCTATGTGAACAGCATGCATAGCTCTGCTGGGGAAAGCCTGGCATTCATTGTGTTCTTAACAGAACACAGAGGTGAGCCTAATTGTGCTTGCAATGATACAGTGGAAACTCTCTCTATAACAGGTGACTGGATCTTTCTGTATCCAAGAAGGAGCCTACAGGCCAAGGATTCATAAGAATACTGTAGGTTTACAGTTGCTTAGAATTCATCTTCATTCAGTTCTGTTCTTCAGGATCTTGATGGGCTATGCCACAGATTGGAGGGAGACCAAGCATTAAACTACTTTCAGGTAAAAACACACAGCTGTATTCATGGTAGTGTTGCTGGAACCATCTTAATATGGCTTATGCAATGTCACCAAGACAGAGACTCTCTAGGCTTCTGTGTGAAGCCCTCAGAGCCTGTGACTCCTGGAAGCAGCAGTGAGGCTAAAGAAAGGAATAAAGGCTTCCCCTTAGATGGCAAAAAGAAGAAAAAGGAAGCAGAGAAAATGGGTCCCAGGTCTGCATTTTAAAACATAAACACAAAATAAATGTAATTTAAGGTATTCCTATTTTTCTAGTGTTTTCTGTTATAGGGGAATACTGCTGTTGATTACAAATATCAAGATACACAGAAAAGTATAAGAGAAGGGAAAGTCCTTGGTTATTAGAAGCCAGGGTAATGACAGATGGTGACTTTTCTGTTGTACAAGAGTCAAAGATCATTGGTCAGCTTGTGAGTTACAGACACTGTCTCCAGACCTGGTGCTCTACAACTAAACCTGAGCTCAAAGCCTGTACATCAGGAGTATTCATCCCGACTGGAGCTCAGTTACTCTGTCTCCTGACTGTTTGGGAGATATCATTAATCTTCTGTTCCTGGATGTTTCTCAGAGAACAACTTTCAAAAAGTGAAAGCACATTCTGAATTACAAATCAAGCTCAGGTTCTTCTATTTCTAATTCCCTTGAACTTAAACACAGCCCTTATGGAAATGTAACAACTTGGGTCAGGGTTGCCCGATGTCAAAGAATGAATTCAAGGAGTAAGGAGGTAGGCAGGAGGAGTGTTTACAAAGAGAAGAGAAATAGCTCCCAATAGTCAGAATAGGACCGAAAATTGGGCTGCCATAAGGATTTTTTGTCTAGCCATTTTTTATACCAGGTTCATAACACTTCCAATCAGAATAAGCTTACTCTACAAGACTAAAGCCATCTTAAACTAGAAATGGGTTTATGAGCGCTCAAGGCACTCAGCAGGTATACGTCTACAGGTCTCTCTTAGCTGCTATTGTATCCAAGAATTCATTAGAAGCACAAAGTGAGCAGGAACAGATGCTTTCCAGACAGGCAGGAGAGGACATCACAGTGGGCATCCTTCACTTCGGCATCACCTGAGTTGTTACATCTCTGGGCCTCATGTCCCCCAGCTTCTGACCCCCGGTTCCTGCTCATCAAACAGAGGTCTGGTCATCCAAACTCTACCTTGGGCCCAGGGTCTGCCCATCTATATGTCATCTGCCTAACTTGTCTGCCTATCAAAAAAAAAAAAAAAAACCTAATTAATAGTATTAATGCTGGACAAAAATAATTATTCTCCTCAAAACTACATTTATTTTCTTCCAGCTCTGTGCTTAGCCTCTCAACCCTTACCTGCAGGTGGAAGGTGACAGACCTGTGATTAAACAGTGCATTGGTCCTTGATGCAGGGCTTTGCTGTGTGGGTCTCTAGTGTCTGTGTTGGCTGGAGAGTACCTGAGGATGCCAGCTCAGCGACATGCTAGGATGGTCACAGCCCAGAGAGCACCTCCCTGGACCAAGCAGGTACATCCCCTTAACATGTTACCTATCACTCTGTGTATCACATTTGGTATAAAATTTACCAAAGGAATTTTATGAAGTTGGATAATTAGAAATCATTAGGAATTTATGGCATTGGGGTGTACATTTTGTTCTGTCATTGTTTATCTGAGGGCTGAGTTGCAGAGCCCAATGTGATGTGCATCAGCTCCCCACAGCCATCAGAACAAGCTGGATGGCTTAGATTATTAATTGTTCTCTCACATTTCAGAGGCCAGAGTCTCACTCAGGCTCTGTGGGCTAGAATGAAGGTGTGATTGGGCCATTGTCCCTGGCAGCTTTTGGAAAGAATGTTCCCTTTGTCCTTAGGCTCTGAAGTGCCCCCACTCCCTGACACAGGGAGTACACACACTCCTGTCTCTTCCTTCTCTTCACAGTGTCTTCTCTGCATGTACAACTTCCTTTCATCTCTCTTATATGAATGCCTGAGATAGCACCGAGGGCCAATAATCCAGACCAATGATCCAGGACCATCTCCTACTCCTCATTCCTTAGCATAATCCTACTTATGTTGGTCCTTTTCCAAAGAAAAGGGAGATTTACAGATTCTGGAGATCAAGGCTTGATATTTCTGGGGCTCCAATTCAGCCCACCACAACCAAATGTCTTATTTTGTTTTGTTTAAACCTTCTTAATTTGATTCAGCAGGGTTTTCCTGTGTGTATGTCAACCCTTGTGCATTTTCCACTCTGTATTGCTGTGTGCTTTCAGAGGCCTCTAATTCCAGCACCCTGCTCATAATGGATAAAAGTTCAGGCAAATAATGCTCCCTTGAAGGGAGCCGACTGGGTAGGAAGCCTTCTTCTTGCCTGAAATTGAGACAGGTATTTTTCTGAGAGATGAGAGGATTTCTAGGACTTATGGGTGGAGAGGACAGTCCTAGACTGAGCCCTTAGGTTCCATATTCAGTGTGGTAGCAGATAGGACTCCAGGCAACAAAATACCATACACCAAATCCAGTTCATGTAACACTGTACATTAGATTCCAGCTCTGAGAACTTGCTGTGTTGTCAGGCATGGTGAACTGCTCTTTTTCAGCACTGAGTCTGCTATTTATGCCATCTTCCAAGGTATAACCTTCACTATACTGCAGAAGAAGTCAGGTTCCAGAAGCCCAGGTAATTTGTTGACAGTCATCCAGAAGTAGATACCCAATGCCTGGGTGTTGGAACCCAGGTATGTCTAGATACAAAATTAAGTTCTTTTCTAAACACTATGTTGTAATTTGAAGAAAGGAAATGGGTACACAAAGTAGATGACCAGAACCTATGTGAGAAAGAGGCAACAAGATATGCAACCTAAAGACAAAAAGATTAAAACCAGGATAGCGAATTGACCTCTGTTATTCAAAATTAATCTTTATTTGTAGCCTAGTTTGGCAGGAAGAACAAGGACCATTCCTTAGACTACTGGTTTATGTATGTGTGTGTTTCTACTTGGTGGTATTTTCTATATAATTGATTCCATTACAAGGATTCTGGTCTTTGTGCCTAATTTTTTTTTGTGACATTTACCATTTGAATGTCTTAGGTAGTGTTATTGTTCAAACTTGATGGCCTCAATTAATACTGTCACTTTGGGCCATATTGGATGGGTCAGGAAAACTCATATGTTTTTTGGAAGTGTTTCCCATGTTCCAGTGCTTTGTTTACATTTCTACTTTTCACTGTACTATTCTCCATCCTATTTACTCAATCTCACTTTAATTAGAGTGCATTTTAGAGTTTTATTTATTTATTTATGTATTTATTTTTAGTCAGGGTCTCACTACACAGTCTAGACTCATAGTGATCCTCCTGATTTCTGCCTCCCAAGTGCTGGGATTACAGGTGCCTGCCACCACGCCCAGACTCCATTGCCAGCTCAGTGTGCCAGGGGGTGGGGCCGGCACAGCATACAAAGCCAGGGATCGAACCCTGGCCCCTGTGCTTACCTAAGCAAGCGCTTAGTCCCCTGAGCTATACACCGGGCCTTAGAGTTATATTTAAAAGACATCCACTTATAACCATCATAATGATAATTGTCACTCCCCATAAATAGAAGGTAAGCAACAAATACTGATGCAGGGAAAGAAAATGACAAGCACCTGGTTGGAGAGTGCAACTACCCGGAGAACAAGGTTCAGACTTGCAGTTTCTGTGAGCAAGGCAGGTTTCTAAGTATTAAGGAGGAAGTAGACTAGCACTGGCCTTGACTCCAGACTTTCTCCTTGACAAAATCTGAGACATTTGGTACCTGAGAAGGGAACAACTTTGCACCACAGGAGTCAACATGCTTATGCCTGAACACATCTTTCTTTCCCTCATGCTTCCTCTTTCTCTTTGTGAGATACAGAGTGGGCCACAAGCTCTTCTCCCCACTCTGCTCCTGTCAATGAAGACCTGATCTGACAATACTTTTATTCACAGCAGCCAAGCACAGTGCCTGTCTACCACCCAGTAGCTGGCTGCAGGTCCTTGCCTACCATAGGTTTATTAAACCAGCCAGTCCCATCCTGGGTAACACAAAGCCTGCTTCTATAGTTTCTGCTTCTTCACTCTATTCCAATGTTAAGCACCCCTAGAGTTTCATGCTGTGTCCTTTCCCAGGCTATGCATATACACAGCCAGCAAGTTTCTGTGATCTCAGCCATCCAGCATTGGGTTACATGTTCTGCCACTCTTAGAACTCCAGGTCATAGCCCTCAACAATGGAGGAAAAAGGAAGCTATTAAAACATTCCTCTAAATGGGATATCATGTCCGCATCTTGTACAGCAATTAACCACTAGGAAGAATGTATGCAATGTGTTAATTATTGAAACTGTCCTACCAATTTGGTATGAAACTGTCTCATTGCTATTTGTTTCTCAATAAAATTATGGGAATACAAAAACATTTCTCTAATTCCAATGATCACACTGCTTGGCTTTCAAATTTCTCATTGTTCAAGGTGACTGATAAAATAATAAAAGTTATGCAATGTGTGGCCAACAGCACAGATGGTACAAGTTTAGGAATCAGATTGCCCAAGTTCAAATACTGATGGATTAGATTTCTTATTGCGGTGACACAATACCTAACACCCACAACTTAGAGGAGGAGAGGATTAATTTGGCCCACAGTTTTTAGAGGCTCACTTCACGGTTGCCTGACTCTGAGGCAAGAGCATCATGATAGAAGAGCATGGCAGAGAAAAGCTACTGATGCCATGGCAGCCAGGAATCAGAGAGAGACGGAGGAGCTAGTGGGGGAGATAAATTTCCCAAAGGCCTAGCCACCAACGACCCACCTCTTCCAATGGGAACCCCACTCCTAGTAATACATTTTAGCCTGAATTCATCAATGGGTCAATTCATTGGTAAATATAGCACCCCATGATCTAATTACCATCCCAGAGCCCCACCTCTAAACTCAAGAGGCAGAAAGTTCTGCAAAATATTCTAGATATAAATCATAACATTCTACCCTTTCCCCCACAAAGGCTCATGTTTACCACATTATGTAAACTACATTTAGTTCATCTCTAGGCATTGACACTCTTAAAAGTTTCAGCAATGCATGGAAATGCAAGTCTAATGTCCACTCTGAAACTCAAGGAAACTCTTAGCTGTGAGTCTTTGCAAATACAAAAAAGAAAAGTATTTCAAATATACAATAGCACAGGGTAAATATTTCCATTACAGAAAGAAAGAATAGAAGAATAGAAGGAATTGGACAAAAGCAAGACCAAACGCCATTAGAGAAAACATTAAATAGTTCCACGCCCAGCACCCAGGTTAGGTTGTGGCCAAATTTGAATTCCTAAAGCCTTGGGATATCCCAAGAGGCTTATTGGTCTTAGCCCAAATTGCCTTTTCTTGGGCTGGCTCTGCTCATTACCAGGGGCTTGCCTTAGCAGATGATCCACATCCCTGGTATCTCCAACTTCCTGATCACTACACCTGCACCTTTGATTTTGCTCTCATAGCTTCATATATTGCCCCCTCAGAAACACAGTCCCAGCCTCCCATTCAGATCTTCCATTGAAGCCTGAGTGGAGCCATCCATGATCCCACTATGATTTCATTCTGCATGTTTGAAAAGTCAATACCAGAGTCTGTCACCAGTTCATGCAGTACACTCCCCTGCTTTGAACCATGGCTACAGAGGTTGCTGAATGCCTGGAGAGTTGAACTTAGGGGAGCACTCCCCCAGCATTCCCCAGTGCTCTTTTTTCTGTAATGCTAATTTTTGTAGGAATCACACTCTCCTTAGTGCCAACTTTACAAGTGCTTCCTTTCTGTCCAACTTGCAAATTTTTTAAATCATTCAGCTCTCCTTGGTGCTCTTACTTCTCAAGGTAAAGCCAACTAACACAAGCCAGCAACACTTGTGATAGTCTGAACATTGGGCAGTTTTTAAATTTTTTCCACCAGATCAATTAGTGTGGAGGACCACCTGAGCAACTCTCCTTGAAGGAGGAACAATGGCTTGTATTTTGGTTGAATCTGACCGTATTTCCATGTATTGCCATGTACAGAGCTAGCTAGGACATTTTCTTATTCCTTCAATTGGTTTTAAGCAATACATACTGGTCCAGGTAAGGTGCTGATGGTGGACTTTGAAGACAGCAAGCCCAATGCCCTGCCTGTTGTTCCCCTGTAGAAACCAGAATGAGATATGATGAAGATCCAATGCTCCACACTATTGGCTGGAATTGAACCTTGAGATAGAGGCTATAACTTCCTTGGGCTTAAAAGATTACATATCAGAGCTGAAGCAACAACCTCAAAATATTAGATACTATCTAAATTGTGTTATGCAGGGCTGGAGATATAGCTCAGTGAAATAAGTGCCCATCTGGCAAGTATAAGGTCCTGAGTTCAATCCCTGGTATGGCAATATATTAAAATAAAACTTAAGAGTTTATACCATAGGTTTCTTCTGTGATGTGTTTCTTTTTCAGCATGCTGCTTACTAGGTGC
>NW_004524604.1:1287804-1295243 GCF_000260255.1 Octodon degus | reverse complement strand
TTCTCTCTGCATATTGCAGAGGTGATTTTAGGGCTCCTACCAAGTCCAGCTCATGATACTCACACACTTCCTATGATTCTCATAGTCATTTACCTTCAAGCCATTTACTTCATCATGATTTAATAAGCCTGGATTTGGCTGTGGTTCAAGGCCATCATCATGGTTGAACTTAGGACCTCTTAGTTCCCCATGACTACTGTATTAGTTACTTTTCTCTTGTTTTTGGGACAAATACCCAACACTCAAAATGAGGGAAGAAAAGGTTTATTTAGCTCACAATTATAGGAGGTTTCAAGACACTGGTGGAGAGGCTGGGGAGCTGCCGTGTCCACAATGGACCCTCCCAACATCTCCGAGAATGCACAGGCTAGCCAGTTTAATGGTTTGTGCCTCTCTGGCCCCACCCTGGTCCTCTGGCTCCACCCCTCAAGCCACTCTTTCCTCCAGCCTTGTCTGCCCCATAACTTACATGAAGCTTTGAGGGAACAGCTAGACACAAACCATAACCTTTGTTCTGGATAGCCATCACCATGGCTGAACTTAGGACCTCTTGGTTGCCCATAACTACAAATATGCCTTAGTGTCTTTATTCTCCTCATGAATTGTACTAGATTGGAAGTACTAGATTGGAATTAGCTCATTAGAATTCCATTAACTTTTTCTTGGGATTACAAATGTAATTTCCTGGACCGTGATGTGGACCAGGAAGGACTGTCTATAAATTAGCCCATAACTTTTAAATTTAGCCTCAAACAAAATCTTAGGACACAGACAAAGTATAGACAAATGATGGAAGATGCCTGTAAAAGCTGTAAAGACCAATATGTCAATAGGAATGTAGACAGTAAAGGCCAGGTTTTTGAAGTTTCAGATGGGAATGAGAATGCTATAGAAATTGGAAGATGCAGAGGTGAGGAGTTTGATCCCCAGGCCTGCTGTGCCAGCCCTGCTCTCAGAGTGCACTGAGACATCAATTGAGACTGGGTGTGGTGGCACATGCCTGTTACCCCAGCTCTTGGGAGGCTGTAAACAGGCAGATCACTATGAGTCTGATCTAGTAGTGAGACCCTGAACACCCTATAGATCCTTCCTTAAAATACAAAAACAAACAAACAAACAAACAAAAAACAAAAAAAAGAGAGAAAAAAGAAAAGAAATTGGAAGAGAAGTACATATGTTTCAATCTGGAAAAGTATTTGTCTATATTTTATCTAAATCCTAAGTCTTTGTGCGAGGCCTTCTCACATCTTTTTTATCTATTCCTCATTAATGATATTTTCAGTTCTTCTGGAACAAGTAGGGGAATAGCTGGGTTCAATGGGACCTATAATCCTAGGCTTTTGAGGAATCTTCCACACTGTTTTCCATAGTGGTTGTGCCAGTCTAAACTCCCACTAACAGTGGAGAAGGACTCCTTTCTTCTCATAGCCACTCCAGCATTTGTTACTGCTTGACTTTTTGATAATAACCATTCTTTCTGGGGTGAGATAGACTCTCAATGTTGTTTTAATTTGTATTTCTTGAATGACCAATCATGTAGAACATTTTCTCATATATTCATTTGCCACTTATATTTCATCTGAGAAGTGTATGTTTATTTCAAATGCCCATTTTTTAATTAGATCTTTGAATTTTGGGGGCCTGGTTCTTTAAAATTCCTGATATGTTCTAGATAGAAGGCCTTTGTCTGATGGACAGCTGGCTAAAAGTGTTTCCCGAATTGTAGGTTTTGTTTTACTCCATTGATGATTTCTTTTGACATGCAGAAACTTTTGAAAAAGATGAGATCCCAGTTAGTGATTCTTTGAAGTATTTCTCATGAAGTTTGGTTTTTGCTCATGAGCTCCCTACTTAATTGATGCCTTCAAGATTTACACCTGCTTTCCCCTTAGTAGATTTAGTGTTTTAGTTTTAATATTTGAAACTTTGTTCCATTTTTACTTTAGTTTAGTGCAGGGTAATAGATTTGGGCCTAATTTTAGTCTTTTGCATACAGAAAGCCAGTTTTTCCAGCACCATTTATTAAAGAAGTTATCTTTCTTCTAGTGAATATGTTCGGCCCCTTTATCAAACACAAGGTGGCTGAGTGCTTCTGTAGTTGTGTCTGTGTCTTCTAATCTGTTCCACCAATCTTCAAGTCTGTATTTTGCCATTACCATGCTGATTTTATCACAGTAGCTTTGCAGTTTAATTTTAAATCAGGGATTGTGATACTTCCTGCTTTCCTTTGTTGCTCAGGATTTCTTTTACTATTCTAGGTCTCTTCTGGTTCCAGATGAATTTTAGGATTTTTTTCCTAAGTCTGTGAGATATACTAATGATATTTTATTTGGGATTACATTGAATCTGCATAACAATTTTGGGAATATGGCCATTTTCACAATGTTGGTTCTTCCTATTCAGGACCCATGGATATCTTTCCATTTTCTGAAGTCCTCTTCTATTTCTTTTTTCAAAGCACTGTAATTTTCACTGTATAAATCTTTTATTTTCTTTGTTAGATTAATTGGTAACTATTTCACTTTTTTGTGTTTTTGTGAAAGGAATGATTTCTGTAATTTCTGTATAGGTGTGTTTATTGTTTATATGCAGGAATACTATTGATTTTTGAATATTTACTTTGGCCCTGATTTTTTTTTCTTGGCTGAACCAGGGATTGAACTCAGGCCTTTGCATTTGCCAGGCAAGTGCTTATTCTACTGAGCCATCTCCCCAGCCCCTGATCCTGCTATGTTACTGAATTTGGTTATCAAATCTATAAGTCTGTTGGTGGAGTTTTTTGGGTCTTCTGTTTAGGCTATCATGTCATCGGAATACTGATGATTTTGCTTCTTTCTTTCCAATCATTATAATTTTATTTCTAACTCTTTTCTAATTCCTCTGGCTAATGTTTCCAGAAATATATTGAATAGGAGTGTGACAGTGGATATGCTTGTTTTGTTCCCAATTTTAGAGTAAAAGCTTTCAGGTTTTTTTTTTTTTTTTTTAGAACCTGGATGAGTAAATAAAATTTGAAAGTCACAGTAGATACTGTGTAAGCGAAAGAATCTGTTCAAAGGGAAGGAACAACTGGAATGAGGAAAAGGACAAAAGAAAGAATGAAGGGACAAAGATAGCTTAGATAATTGTACTGCTGATTTTTGCTGCCCTGTTGAAAGGAACATTTAAAGCTTTAATTTTTTCTTTTAATTTCTTTAAAATTTTTTTAAAAATTTATTATTCATTTATTTATTTGGTACAGGGTCTTGCTATGCAGCTCAAAGTTGTAGTGGTCCTTTTGTTGCATCCTTCCCAGAGCTGGGATTACAGGTGTCTGCCACTACACCCGTGAGGGAAAGAACTATAGCTCTTTACCTTGTTTATTTCCCACTGAGTTTGCACAGAGCCCAGCATAAAGAGCAGACATGATTAAAGATGTGTGGAGTTAATTGTTTTGGGTATTTGCATGCACACAAATAAAAGGGCTGTCATAAAGAAGTTCAAAAGCAGAGATACAAATGAAATACGCAACGGCCCACAGTAGATGGCTTCATTCTGTGTTATATAAGTGAAGGAGTGAGACCCTTCTTCATGTGGCTTTATATACGTAGGAATTTGTGTCTCTATGTCAACACAGTTCAGTCCAAGGTATGAGAACAGAGCAGCGGAACATGTGGCTTTCTTGGAGGAGCAAGAAATGCTTCACTCTGCTCTGCTGCTCCATGCAGTCTTAACGGCGCAGCCAGACTGCCTGTGTGTCTATAGATCAAAAGCATCTTTCTCTTTGGAAGAAAATGTAAGGGGAACAGACAGAATTGTGTACAAAGCAGGGTATGTTATTTAAAAATTGCTTCTGGTGACATTTTGCCAAATACTGTTTGAGAATTTTGTGTGACAATAGTAGATTGGAATGTAAATGTGGACCTGAGAAACCATTTAAGGCCAGTAGACATAAACATGCACATCTTAGTTATTTTTCTCACTGTTGAGACAAAATGCCTGATACTCAAGTTAAAGGCAAAATGGCTTATTGAAGCTCACAGCCACAAATATTTCAGCTTTTAATTGGCTTGCTCCAAAGTATGGCAGAACACTGTAGAGAAGAAATAGTTCACAGCAGGCAAAGAAAGAGTTCATGGCAGGTGGTGGCAAAGTAGTGAAGAAGAAACAAATCATCGCCTCAGCCTTCTTTCTGTCTCTTATATTCTATCCAGGCAACACACCCTTATGGGGGTAGAACTCACTCCTAGGGTAACCCTTCCCATTATCCATGCCCAGAACTATGCCAAACCCATTAGTGGACTAACTTAGTAATCAACACCCTTGATCCCAGCATCACGCGTTTTAGATCCAGCCACCTTTGAAAAGCTCCACCTATGATCCCATGAGGCCTTTAGGGACATCCAGATACACGCTTTATTCAGGAACTTTACATTTTTAATTCAAGAAAATCTTGCAGTCAAACAATTTTGAAGCATTAATCAAATACAAAACTTTGCTAATATCTGATCCCTGGTCCTGTGCACTGCACCAGCCCTGCCCCTGTGGTGGGCTGAACCAGGAAAGGAGTCTGGGTGCAGTTATGCACGCCTGTAATCCCAGAGGTGGGGAGGCTGAAAACAGGAGGATCACTATGAGTCTGAGCTGAACAGTGAAACCCTGTACTAAATACATAAAAAACCTTTGCTAATATCAATGTTCAAAGTTATTGGCAATAAAAATAAGAGTTGAGGTTTGTGGACAATTCATGACTAGTAGTGTAGGCAGTGAAGGCTTAAGAGTTGGACTATCTTCTCTTCTTACTTCTTACCTTCTTACCCTAGTTATTATCAATGTAGTTGTAGTGCAGTCTTCTATTTGTAGTCTTAGCATCTTTTGTGATCTCTTCTTAGATCCTTAACTATATTTGAATATAATTGCCCTAAAAGAGATGCAAGTGGGAGTGGAATTTTTGAGTTAGGAGAATATAAAATAATAGTATAAGAAGTAATAGTTTTATGACATATTATATGAAAGAAATCTACTGAACACACACACACACACACACACCACCACCACCACCACCACCACCACCACTAGCACCACCACCACCAGCACCACCACTATTTTTACAAAAACCTTGCAAGAAGCCAGGGGCCAGGCTTTCGCAGGTATTTTCCTACTTGAGTGTGAGTGTGGTCTTCAGCTGAGGCTCTTCCGCTTATTCTGATGTGGCTGCTCTGTGGCTGGACTGAAGGTCAGTGAGTGGAAAGTTCATGGTGTGCTCATATCCCTGAGGTCTGTCATTGAGATCAGGGCTCCAACCCAAAGCAGTCCCTTCTGTGACCACTACAAATTTCGACAAACCAATATGTCCCCTCCGAGACCCAGCCAAGGTTCCTCTTGAGAACATTTCATCCAGTCTTGTCCTATGTGCTTCCCATCAATGAAGTTCGGCTCTTCTTCAAGCTTATCATTTTCTTTACCTAAAGTTGCTCTTGACCTTGGCCACTCACTCTGGGACATCCCCATCTGACTGTTCATCTTGTCCTTACTGTAACAACAGTAGGAACCATATTCAGAGTCACAGCTGCGTCTCTCAGGTCTAAAGTTGTACTTGCTACTTATCAAGTACACCGTTACTGTCCGTTGAGTAAACGTGTCATCCTTGATTGTTCTTTGGCCTGCTGACTTACACTTCACTAGACGAGCACAACAAGAAGTGTAACTTCTACCAATAGTGAATCCACTGTATAGGAGTGCTATGGTTTGTGTCTAGATGTCCCTGCACAGCCTCGTGCAGTTATGGGGTGGGCTGCTAGAGTTTTTGATTGGCTCATAGTCCAATGTTGAGATTATGAGTGTGAGTGCCCTACTCATCCTGGAGTGGGCCTGAATCCAACATAAGGGACGGAAAGAGGCTTCCTCTCTGCTGATCCTCCCTTTTGCTTTAGCTGCCTAGCTGTGTTCTGCTGCCAAGAGCTGTTCCTCTTTGCCATGTTCCACTCTTCCTTGGAGCCAGATGAAACCTCAAACTGTGAGTAAAATAAACGTTTTCCTCTGTAATTTGTATGCTGGGTCTTTTGTCTCAGCAAGGAGACCACGAAAGCAATCATGTTGATATGGTCCTTCCAAGCACTCTTTGTCCATGTTTCTCCTGTAGCTCTGTGAAGCTTTTCCTGCTCTAGGCTCTCAAAGAATATCCTTCAAATCCTGGAAAGGACATACACCTGTCCCTGTGCTGTCCACACTGCCTCCCATGCTGCAGGGTGCTTGTGCCTGCCGAGCTGGATACACTGCCAGTTCTTCTGTGGGGCACACATTTGCTGAATGGGCACCCGACCCCAACTCTGCATCTCACTCCATCCAGGTCATGTCCCTCTCAAGCACCCAGTGTTGTGGAGTCCATGAGCATTACAGAGCCTGGCTGCTCAAACCTGGGAACTCTCAGACTTCTAGAGCTTGAACCCCAGAGCAGAGTGTATGCACACAGAGCTACAATATATGACTACTTTTGACATACAAAATGTTGATTTCATGTGTCATAACCAAAATACCAGGTAGCTTTTTGGTGAAACCGATGTAAGACTTGAATTCTGTATCTTTTATTTGTCAGATGTATGGCTCTAGCAGATTAGTTTCGCTTCCCCGCATACCTGTCTTTTGGGCTTCATGAGGCCCCGAAGAACTGCCTCTCCCAGTGAGCTGTGAACTCCAGACATAATATACTCCTAGATCACCAGCAAATTGCCCTCTGATGTTGACAGAGAAACTACAGAGATTCCTTTACACACACAATACACACACACACACACACCTTTGGCAGTGCCAGGCGTTAAATCCATGACCTTTTCACTGAGCTCCATCCCCAGTCCTTGCATTTTTATTTTGAGATAGTCTAGCTAAGTTGCCAAGGCTGGGCTGATACTTAGGATTCTTTTGCCGCAGCTTCTCAGAGGCCCAAACACTGTATTTCATATAAATAAAGTCTGAAATGTACAACAGATACTGTGAAAGGGAATGAATCTGTTTAAAGAAAAAAGAAAGGGAAAAAGGAATATTCATGTGTGCACACAGGACAGCTTGGATAATTATTAAGCTCACTATAGATCAGTGCTGATTTTTGCTAGTCTGTTGAAAGGAGCAATTAATGCTTACATTTTTCTCTTCTTTTTAATTTTTTATAACTTATTTGACCAATTTTGCATGTTTATATCTGGCAATATGAACAACCAATTTGAAGACAACAATATGCAATTTAGAAAATATCATTGAATTCCTATTATTTGTTTAGTGAAATTCTCTGTCATTTCCAATTTTTAAAAAATTTTTTAAAAATTCTCTTTGAAAAATAAAAGAGAAAGCAAGAACTGCATATTCAAGCAATTGTCTGAACTTTGTCTCTGGGTTTAGGGGACAGAACTGGATTTCTGTGGCTCGATTTCTCCCTGGCCCCTGAGGAAAGAGAAAAAAAACAAAAA
>NW_004524604.1:1286695-1287560 GCF_000260255.1 Octodon degus | reverse complement strand
GGAGGGAAGGAAGGAAGGAAGGAAGGAAGGAAGGAAGGAAGGAAGGAAGGAAGGAAGGAAGGAAGATTTTTCCTGGTCTGGTTCCCCATCCTGCAGTATAGGGGGAGGGGTCAGGCACCTGAATTCCTCTGGCCAAGTGGGTTGCCATGTTGGCAACTCTATGTGTAACTGTCCTTTAGAATGTCCAGACACTTTTTTTTTCTTCAGTTTTGTATATTTGGTACAGGGTCTCACTAGGCATGGGACTCATAGTGATCCTCCTTTCTCAACTCCTCATGCTGAGATTATTGGCTGAGCCACCACACTTCGTTTCCATGGCTGGCTGGCCCCGCCCTGGCGTGCAGTACCAGGGATTGAACCAGGTCCTTGTGCTTGCCAGGCAGGCATGTTGTCGGCTGAGCTATCTCCACAGCCCTGTCCAGACCCTTTTACCAACAGCCATACCAGTTACATAACCACCTAGAGCGCAGTGCTACAATTTTCCTATACCCTCTCCAGAAACACTTTATTTATTTTTCTTTGCTATTAAAAATATAACAGTGTTTCTAGTGGTTTAAGATGGCATCTCAAGTTGATTGTCTTGCATCACTCCCCCAATGATGATGCATATTGAATATCCTTCCATGTGCTTTCCTGGCCATTTGTGCATCTTTTTTCTGAAAAATGTCTGTCAAAGTCCTTTCCCCAAGTTTAGTTATTGAGTTGTTGGATATTAATTGTTTATCAAATGCATGGTGCATAGCTGTTTTCTTCCATCCCCAGGGTCACCTGTCCATTCTGTTGACGCCTTACTTGCATTCTTCTTCTCCTCCTCCTCCTCCTTCTCCTCCTCCTCCTCCTCTTCTTCTTCCTCTTCTTCCTCTTC
>NW_004524604.1:1281914-1286485 GCF_000260255.1 Octodon degus | reverse complement strand
CTTCTTCTTCTTCTTCTTCTTCTTCTTCTTCTTCTTCTTCTTCTTCTTCTTCTTCTTCTTCTTCTTCTTCTTCTTCTTCTTCTTCCAAAAAGGCAAAGCCACACAGTGGAGGGAAGAGAGCCTTTTAAATCAGCGGTGCTAGAGGAAGTCAGCATTTGCAGGCAAGGAGTGAACCTGGTGCGAAGAGAGCATGCAGGCAATGACGAAATTGGAAGATTTACTGCAGACAAAGCGCCTTGTCGCGGCCCTCTCACAACTCCCCCTTGCTTTCACACACTTATCCAGCCATCCTTGCTGCCCACTGAGGCAGTTCTGGGAGTCCTCTCTCCTGGGTGTCTCTGTGAGATGTAATGACAAAGACACCATGAATTCCACTACCCAGCAGCTCTGCAGCCAGTGGGAAGCAGGCTTGGGACACCCGACTTCGTGTCCTCATCCACCTTCCTGCACCTGGCACCATACAACTTCCTGAAAGCCAAAGATAAAAGTTTTAAATCAATCCAGCCAGGATGGTGCAGATAAAGACAATCATGAAAGGACCTGGGAAGCTGCTTCAGAAAGCAACAGGAACAGTAGGATGAGTGGGTTTGACATAAGAAGGGTTATTCTGAGAGGGACTCACGACAGTGTCTCTCGCTGTAATAAACTGTTTAAATGTTAAACTTAACATCTCCATGTTTCTCAGTAATCCACCTGTATTATTCGAGTTTAAGGCTGTGATGAGTAAGTGAAGCAAACTTATAGGGAAAAAGTCCTGTAGGGAAGGAGGGACCCAATGCCTGGACAGCTGTGTGTTTCACGCTGCAGGACATAGATGCTGCCACCAGGGGGCACCAATGTCCCAAGTGGCACCGGAGAGCAGCAGGAGTAGGTTCAGAGTCCTGGGAATGAGTGGTGTCAAATGGTAGCAGCGTTGCTTTAGAGATGATCTTTTTACCTGAATGCCTGATCTGGCGGCTGTGTTAGCTGCTGTGTAGTTGGAAGCACCACGAGTCAGTTGATGAAAATTAGTAATTACTGGGCCAACCAAAAAAGGGGCAGGTCATGAAATGCATGCCCAGGGAAGATGGTTCGCTGGGACCCGGCTCCTGCAGGGCCCAGGCAAGCATCTCGTGCCTGGGCTTATCCTTGGCGGGCACTGACAGCACCGTGCAAGTGGGCATCAGATATCCTCGAGGGTGAGGCCGACTTCCCACGCTCCAAACACCCTGGCCTCGGTCGGAGGGAGACTATCCCCAAACCTTTGGCCACATCAGTGAGATTAGAGCTGTAAAAGGGGTCAAAGATGAGAGAGGAGGAGGCGAGGTGGTGAGACTGGTAAATGGAATTCTTTTCAGCAGGGAGGGTGTCCTAGCTTGGTGGTGAACCCCAGTAACCCCAGGCTTCTGTGAGGCTGAGGTAAGAGGACCGAAAGTGTGGACCACTTAGAAAGATCCAACTCCAAAGAAAAAATTAAAAAGGCAGTGGTGATGTAGCTGGGTGGGAAGGCCCAGTACTAAACAAAGTCCCCTCGTGGCCCTGTTCCGAGTCCCACCCTTTTTCCCCAGGAATCACCCAGGGAGCCTCTCTTAGCCGCACCGCAGTCTAGAAACCGACTTCAAAAGCCACACAGGGAATTGTGAAAGGGGCTTCTCAGTGGAGCATCGTGAGGGCTGGTGTTCAACAACACCTAAGAGTGGCAAAGGCTTGCCGTAGAGCTGGCCTCCGTCCCACCAGCAGTGAGCTGCCGGTGCCCCGGCCCTGGGAAAGCCTCGCCTTGGTGGGGGAAGTACAGGGAGCCCGGACGTGGAAGTAGGAGAGGGAGGGCGAGAGAAGAGGGAGGAGCTTCCAGCTTGGCCCAGGAGTCTGAAGCTTCCGCCCAGGTGAGGGATCGCTGTCCCCCAGCTCTGTCTTTTTTTGTGATCGTCGGTGTTTTTAGTACCTAGTGGTTGTGTGTGGTAGGAGTTGCGCATGCGCATAGCACACACCTTTTTTTTTAACCTCCCCTGTCCCCCCCAGCCCTCCCACTCTTTGTCCCCCTGCCATTTACAAAAGTTCTGTTTTCTCTCAATTCTTTTTATTTTACACCTTTTTCTCCCTTCCATCTCTTGTTCCCTTTCCATTTGAAAAAAATTCTTCCTATTTCATATCATTTTTATTTTATTTAGCTTATTTATATTCTGAGTTTCTCATAGACAAGAAACCACATACTATTTCAGCTTGTGTGTCTGATCATCTCCCTTAACAGTACCATCTCACGGTGCATCCTCTTTCCTGAAAATGATCCGAGCCCATTCTTTCGGGTGGAGCTGTGCTCCTTGTGTGTAGATGCCACATGTTTTTCATCCGCTGCCCAGATCACCGGCGCTTGCGCTGTTTCCAACCTTTAGCTCTCACGAGCTGTAGGGTCCGGTCCTTCCCTGCTGCTGGCTCTCTCCAGCTGGGCCAAACGGTAATCAGAGCCCCGGGTCAGCTGAACAATAGGAGCAGGCCGCCAACTGAGTCCTGGATTCTGACTATAGTGTGGATTTGTGCATTTACCTTCTGAATAGTCTTTTATGATTGAAATATTGTTTAAAAGGAGCTAGAAAAGCTCTGGACTTGCCCTGGTCTTCACCCAGGGGCAGGAAAATTGCCCTATGAATCCTGCTTAAGGGGTAGCTGGGCCAACGTTAGGCCACTTTTGGCACCGCGCGGTTATGTTTACATTAGTGTGCCCTGAGAGTTGGGCTGTCTCCTGCATGCGGCTTTGAAGCCCAGTTGCGCATATGTGCTGGCTTCCAGGTTCTCAAGGTGGTGCTGTGGAAGGCAGCCTTCGCCTTCCGAACTAGCGGCTCAGTGAATCCATAAAATAAAGCGAAACCCCCGAACTGGGCCGCACTGCGCGGGGCTCTTAGAAGAGGCACAGTGGCTCAGACATGGGATGCTGAAGCTCCTCAATCTGCACACTTCCCAACAGATTCCCAGCTCCCTCCTCACCCACCAGACCCGGTGCTCCCTGGGACCCTCTTAGCCAACGGCACCAGCACCTGTTAGCCTTGTCTGGATGAATCCCGAGGCATGCTGCCCAGGGCCTCTTTTCCTATGCCCTCCATTCAGCTCTTCAAGCAGCCAATTTCTCTCTGTCCCAAGTGCATCCTGCACCCGAGCGACTTCCAGCTGCTCTGGGCTGTGCCCTGCCTGTCCTGTCTTGTCCTTCCCCTGCCTTCCCACCCGGCCTAGTAGCAGCCTGCACCTCTTCCTGTGCCCCCTCACAATCCATTCCCCAAGGAGCTATCGAACCCTAAAATGGTTCACGCTAACTCCAAGCCTGAAGATCAGCATCTCATGCAGACCTCCCTGGGCCAGGGCCACTCATACCAGGATCTGTGTGGGCTTCCACGGCCTTCTGTGACTTCACCAGTTCCATTTGCATCTCAGAGTCTTTGCTCTAGACTGTGCTAAGCTTCTGAGTAGAGGCTGGGTAGGAGATTTGAGGCCGCAGTTTGAGAGCTGCCCTGAAGTCCCTGGCTGACTGAGGCTGCAGATGAGGAGATAGATATAGGGAGAGTGCAACGTGCTCAGCCCCACCGATGCCTCCTCCCTGATGCCTGCCTGCTTCTCAGGTTGCTTACGCATGAGACCATGGGTGAGCTTACTCTTATTGCCAGGACTAATTATTGTTAATGTCCTTGTGCTGTTTTAACTTTCTGATATGAAAGAATAATAAACTACTGCTGCAAACTAAAAGCCCCATCCAGGAGTGGGGTGCACTCGAGTCAGCCTGGACACTTCATCTGTCAGGTAGGCAGGTTCTCCTGTCCTCACTGCCTAATTCTATCTTCATGAGTGGCTTCAACAAATCCCCATGCTTATGCAGAAGGGTCTGTGCATCACCATTGGTGCCAGGGACTCCAGCAGCCACTGAGGGGCATAGAAAACACAGCCCTCACCTGGATGAGGCAGCTCTGCTGTGGGTGTGCACCAGAGGATTGTCTGAACAATGGATAAATTTCCCCTTTAAAGTTAGGTACCTCAAGTGCATCGTGCAACCCATGTGGGATATTTTGATTTAATTTCATGTAGGTTCTGTAGTATCTTTTGTTCCACTACTCGGTCACAAATCACAGAGGCTGTGAGTTACTGAACTGCAGCAGCAGCCTGTGGCCTCTGCCACCAGTCTTCTAGTTGACACTCTATGCCTGCGGCCCATGTGCCCCACTCTCTCACAGGGTCTTCCAAGGCTCTGCCCCAGGAGGAGGCTGGCTTTTTCCAGCTCCTGCCTGAGCCTCTGGAAGGCGCTGTTGTCCTTTCTTATCCCTTACTGCCTGCACATAAAGTATTTCTCTGAAATACTTTCTTTGCAATAATCTATGACATTTCTGGACCGGGTTTTTAAATTTTGGGGCCCTAGTGTTTCTTAGTTCTTTATAAATTCTAGAGAGCAGATCTTTGTCTGAGTACTTATTTGTCATGATTTTTTCCAAATTTGTGAGTTGTCTTCACTCTGTTGGTAATTTCTTTTGACGTGAAAAAACTTCTCAATAAGAGCAGGTCCCAGTTGTTAATTCTTTCAAGTGTTTCCCATGTGATTTGATTTTTGTTCATGAACT
>NW_004524604.1:1272383-1280489 GCF_000260255.1 Octodon degus | reverse complement strand
AAAAAAGAAAGAAAGCCAACAGAGCACCATGTTCAAGAATGGGAGCAGCCACACCATGTTCCAGAATGGTGGCAGCCTAGAGAATTCAAGAATAAATTCCTTGAAATTGGATTCTGAGTGGTCAGTGATCCAGGCACTCAACCCCTACAGTCAAGAAAGAAGGAAGCCTGGCTTCTGCCATAGCTGGCAGCAGACTTGACATCAACCATGTGGCACTGCTTTTCAGTGCATACAGAATGGAAGAGTTATGGGGTCAGAAAAGGCTTTCACTACATATAGGAAGAAAATCTTGGAGGCCAGGCAGTGTGCCTGTGAGAGGCCAATGTGTGAAGCTCTGAGTGTGAAGCCAAAGGTACAGTGGAGACCCTAGAAGTATGGAAAGGAACGAACATGATTTTTCTGAGAAAAATGGCAAAGAGGGGGCAGAAGTAATGGGTGCTACAATTACTAAAAGTGCTGTAGGGGTGGAACTACTTGTGTCCTTTGGACTTTTCACGTCTTTCCACAGATCACCTCAAATGCTGCACGTGGAACTAGAGAACTTAATGTTTGCCTTGCTGGATTTTGGACTTGCTTTGGTTCTCTTCCTTTGTATCCCCTGTTTGTAACTTTGTGAATGGAAATGTTTATATTGTGCCATTGAACATTGAAAGAGTTTAACTTTCTTTTCATTTATACACAGTCACAGGGCTAAGAGTTTGCCTTAAGTCTCAGGTTATACTCAAGACTTGGACTTTTCATCAGTGCTGAAACTGTTAGGATGCTGATAACTCTTAGAGATGGGATAAATGCTTTTTTGTAAAAGAATGTACATGAGTCTTTGTGGGGGGGCAGGAACAGAAAGTTATGTTTTATGTCTGGATGTCCACAGAAAGCCTCATGTGGTCATAGGGGAGGGAGCTGTTTCAGAGGTGGCTGAATTTGGAGTTTGTAACTGACTTATAGTCCAATGCTGAGATTAAGGATGTGAGTGCTATATCTACCCTAGGGCAGGTAGACTTGATACAATATAAGGAATAGAAAGAAGCTTATCTCATGCTCTCCTGTTACTTTTGCTGTCTTCTGCCCACCATGAATTGTTCTTCTCTGCTGTGAAGTCAGTTGATTATGGACTGAAACCTCTATAGATTCTGAACTAAGTAAACCTTTCCTTCTTTAACTTAAAAAAAATAAAAATAAAAAATAAAATAAAATAAAAAAATTTAAAAAAAGAAAAATACCTGTTTCATGTTATGCCTAAAATGTTTGATATTCAGACAGATAGTGAGGTTAAGCTTAACAGCCTAGGTTGTATGCTAATAACAATAAGCTTGTCTTCTGGAGGGTTAACAACCTAAGTTTGCAGACCAAAATTAGAGAAAAAGGAGGGCTGCAAGGAAAGCCAACATTTTGGCCCTAGCCTTCCAAGGTCAATTAAGACTCAGGACGTATGAGATCTTGTACTGTAACGTCATGTAACTCAGTAGTGTCCCAAATTTTCTGATTAAGGAGATTATGAGGCCAAAGAGGAAAGTGATCGATGATGTAGAGTGTGTCTGAAGAGAGTCACCTGGAGAGAAACCATTCTCTCAGGCTATCACAGAGAGTACATTGGCCAAGCAATGGCCGTGACTCATCCACATGGCTGACACTGACAAAGGATCTACAATCTGATTTACAGGATCTCACTATAAATCCTGAGGGGATTTGACTGATCTTATCAGATCCAAAAGCTACAACTCTTGTTGCATAGATCTTGCTTTACCTTGGTCTTAACCATCCAGCAGAAAAGTATAAAAACGAAGTATAAGAAGTAAAGCCATACTGTTATGTTGAGCTATAGGGGACTCAGGTCAACAGCTTCTGACATTGCCAGTCAAACAGAAGACCCAATACTATTATGGACTATTGGATTCTTTTAGAATATTTTGCTGAGTTAACATACCTATAATATTCACTTGATCTTACCCAAAAGGCCGAGAAGTGATAACACACCTATAATATTCAAATGACAGAACTAAACAAAAAAGGGGATACAGATGAATGACCATTTTGTATCTGTATATTCAAAATGGTTAGAATACATATACAGTTACATTCTCTTAGTGAATAGAGGGATTTGTTGTAATAGTGTTGGTAAACAGGATATCAAGTCTGCATCTTGTATAGCAAATAACTACTAGAAAGAGAGTATGCAATGTGTTAATTATTGAAACTGTCTTACCAATTTGATTTGAAACTGTCTCATTGCTATTTGTCTCTAAATAAAATTATGGAAAAAATGAATAAATAAAAAAGAAAAAAATAATCTATGACAACGTGTAGGAAACTTCAACTTTCATGCAATTCCAGGCATTCTTTTTCCTTTTTAGTATGGGAATAGCTATTTTACGTCATTCTTCCTCCTTGAGCTCCTGAGATTGGAGAGCTGAGGACAGAGATCTTCAAAAGAAATTTCCAGTTTTCTTCCTTTCCTTTCCCTCTTCTTCCCTTCTCACCTTCCATCTTTTTTCTCTTTATTTCCTCCCTTCCTTCCTTTGTGCATTCATACCTCAACTCTTTCATGCAGGGTTTATGATAGAGACTGAGTGCTTAAAGCGGATTCGCGAAGTCTTCACCTCCAAGCACTCTGATGTGTGGGATCCAAAGTTCCCTAGAGCTTCACTGTGTAGAACCCGGCTCCCGGCTGCCAGCATCTGAATAGCTGAGGAGCTCACACAGGAGGCCCTGACTTCATCACGTGGGCAAATCATTGCTGCGTTTAGAGCCCAGTAGGCTCAGTGGGAGCTGTGCCCCATTGAATGAGGGGCCCTGCCTGTTCCCTCTTCAGCTCTCCCCCTTCTTTGTCAGCTTGCTGCCCTCAGTGAGGTGCACAGCTCTTCTGTACCATGCTTTTCAGCATCCATGTTTCTGCTTCGGAGCCAGCAGATCATAGTCTGAGGCCTCTGACATGCTGAGCCCAAGCCACCCTCTCCTCCTCTGAGCTGGGTGCCAGATATTTTGCCCCAGCTGGGAAAGGTGGACCTCTCAGTAGACTGCACCATGAGGTGCACACAGCACACAGCAGGAGGACAAGAGGGAGGCTTCCGAACTGCGTGGGAGTTGGAGGTGCATTCCTGGGTGGACATCCAGAAGATGCGCAGCAGTTAGCCACACAGAGAAGGCAACGACTCTGACTACAAATTCAGAGCTTTTTGTTTAGAACCTTGACACTAAGAAAATGAATTTAAAAATCACAACAAGCTTACTGTAGCATCTGTTGAAAAGGACAAAGAAAGAATGTCCTTCTCTTAGAAACTGGATCTGAGTTTGGAGTTACTGGGGTACTGCAGGCCACATTTGCTCATCAGCTGGTCTGGAATGAGATGCTGTGAGACCCAATTCTTCCCACCCCTCCTGGTTTCTTACTACACGGCACTCATGTAAGGAATCCAGAAAGGCTTGGACAGTGTGGGGTCCACACCAGCCCCTCCACCACGGAGCCCCAGGTGAGTCCTGCATCCCATTTAATTTCCCCAATGTACAAAGCTTCAGACTTGTCTCCACAGAGGAGCCTCTCAGCCCAAGCTCCATATCAGAATTGCTCGAGGATGCTTTGCAAAGTACAGATGCACTCCCTCCCCTCAGCACTTCTCATCTGGGGAGTCAGAGCCAGAACTGGGACATCTCTGCTGTTCTTCATGCACAGCTGATATGGGGAGTCCAGTCTTTAATGACACCTAGCAGGTGCTGGGGGGGGGGCAGCTTTGAACATTCAGTTACATAAATTTGACTCTGAGGTCTGGTCTTGCTCCGTGCTAACTGTGAGCCTGGCCTAATTACAAAGTTTTCTGAGCCTCACAGTGTAAGTGAACGTAAGAAAGGCTGGGCCCCTTTTCCATGCAAACAGAGGCGTGAACAGGGCTTCTTGGGCACTGTCATTTTCCCCTGAGTTGTTGAAACATCTGGAAAAATGTTGGTGAAACATAAAATGTTGGTGAAACATTTTATGGTTCCCTGTGTATCCTTGGGAGCTCACTTTGAAAATGACCCAGGTTGGTTAGCTCTCTGATGAGTCTATCACTGGTCACACATTGTTTGAAGCAAGATGTTTCCACTTAAATGTTCATTTATGCCCATTCCTTTGGAGGCTGGCCTAGCTCAGTCTCTCCTCTGCTTTCCCTCTTCTGACAGACTCTTCACTCATCCCTCTGGCTTCTATCCATTCTCCTCTGATGGACTCAACTCCTGAGTCCCCTGCACAGACCCCGCATCCTCGGGGGTCTCATCCAAGCTCCTGCAGAGCTGCCAGCTCCATCATTTTCTCTTGGTTGCCTTCCAATTGAGCAAGGGCCCCAGGGAAATGTCCATGCAGGGGAACCAGATTTAGTGCTTTGATACTTTTTCTACAGGGCATTCCCTTGGCCTGGAAATACCTTCACCCTGCTCCTGCTTAATAGGAAGCAGAGAGTCTAACATATATTTGCTGAATATTTAGTATGAGTTATTTTGAGGTCATTTTGTTTCTTTTCCAATCTCTTTTCTATGGTAGTGTTGTTACTTACATTGTGCTTTTGGGGAGAGTGTGAAACTTTATAGGAACCTTTCCCCGGTTCTCTATGGGGCCCTGGAAAATTATTGAACTACTTTTGGTATGAAAAGTGAGAAGGAAGGAAGGAAGGAGAGGAGAGGAGAAGACAGGGGAGGGGAAGGGAGGGGAAGAGAGGAGAGGAGGGAGGGAGGAAAGGAGGGAGAAGGAAGGGGGAAGGGAGGGAGGGAGAGAAGAAGGGAGGAGGGGAGAGAGTGAGGGAAGAAGGAAGTGCAAGAAGGAAGGGGAGAAGGGAGGGACAAAAGGTGAGAAGGTTAAAGAAGAAAGACAGAAGGGAAAGAGGAAGGGCAAGAAAGAGAGGGGAGGTATATTTGAATGAGTGTGGGGAGGAACACGGTCCTCCCCGACTCTGAGTCCTCATTTGGTGCAGTGCTGCTCACGGAGTTGTCACATCGTACTGATCACATGAAAAACACATGTATGCTGCTTTGTTACTTGAGGCCAGGCTTTGTGGGAAGACCTACTCTTACGTCCAGGGCTGTACTATCACTGGCAGTTAAGTCATGTCAAGTTCAGTTCGCTTACCTTCCTAACAACTGAGGAGAAGGGGTACATTTTGTTTGGCTTATTCAGCTCTTCTAGCAATTCTGTTTTTATCACTGGAACAATACACCCCACCTGGCCTGCCACCATGCTCCCCTCCAATCCTGTGCTCTCCACAAGAAAAGGCAGAGGGGGCAGAGCAGGCACATGCACACACACACACACACACACACACACACACACACACACACACACCAAAAAACCAAGGAAACTTTGGTGAAAAATATACTAGCATAACTTTGTCTCAGATATCTATTTGCCTTCTGAAAGGGGTAGCCACATTCAGCAAATGTGCCCTGTCCCAAAATCCTGTGCCCTGGGCCATGCTTCCTGATTGCAAGCATTCATGGTTTCTTGCAAACAAATCTCTGCTTCTTTTATGCTGCATTTGAGGTTGGAAGTCCATGGAAATGTTACATGATACTGAACCTTGTATTGCAGGGTCATATAACTCTGTGAGTTGCTAAACACTCATTACTTCATAAAACGCGGCAAGCGTTTCAATTAGAAGGGTATAGTGCTCTATCAGTGAGATGTTGCTATTCACACATTTCAATTTTGCACTGATAAGGCAGTCATTAGAACACATGCTCTCTGAAATTGCAGCAGTCAGGTCCTATGGACGAGGCTTATCTAAAGGCTGATTAGAGGTGCTGTTACAGGGTAGTCCTTGGGAACATGGCTGTAAAATGAAGAAAAAGGTCACAGGGACAGGGGCATAGGCTGGGGGAGGGTAGGGCTGGAGGCTTGCTCTGGGCATGTTGGGGAAGGCAGTGTGCCATGGAAGGGTACCTGTCAAAAGCATGCTTGGCCAAAATGTTAAGTGAAATAAATCAGAAACATAGACTTAAATCCTGCATCACATTTCTTATTGAGAAGCCCAAAGTACAAGGAGTTTAAATAACTAAAGAGGATGATGAGCAGTAAGAAATAGGAAGATGGATCTCTGGTAATGGAAGAGAATTTTGCAGTGAGGGAAGGGGCCAGGGATGGGGAACAAGAATCAAAAGGATGAAGATGTGTTGTGTACATGTGTCAACTCCCACAAGGCAGGTAATAATTATTGACTACAGATATGGATTAACTTTTTAAAAAGAACTAAACTAAATATGCAATGTCTTTTTTTCCTTGAGTAGACCTTACAATGAAAAGAGGAATCGCACAGAATCTCAGCCACTTGCTTCTTGCAGTTCAGACTTCTGTAAGGAAAGTGTGGAGGTGCTGGCTCTTCTTTCTTGTCCTGATGAGCAGGGCAGAGGAAAGCCGAAATTGGAGCCTGAGTTTTAAAAGGAACATGGGGCCAGTGAGATAGCTCAGTGAACTGAAGCACCTGCGCAGGAAAGCTTAGGCAAGCTCAGGGACCCCGGGTCCATTTACCGGCATCACATGTCATGTCAGCCCTACCCCCAGGCACGCTGAGCCAGCGACTGAATCGGGGCATAGTGGCACATGTCTGTAATCCCAGCACTGGGGAGGCTGAAAGCAGAGGGATCACCATGAGTGTGAGCTGTTCAATGAGATCCTGTAACGACCAAATACATTGAGAAAAAATAAAAGGAATGTCCCCTGCAATGATCTCAACGTCGCAACACCTCACCACAGTCTTGGGTCATGAGTGACAGAGGTGGCTCAGGATTCATGAAATTGCCAACATTTCCCCCTTGCTCAATTGTATTTTAAGAAAGGAGCAACACGTACACTTTCCTGGAGTCTTAAGGGCTCAAACTTAGACTCCTGATGCTTTGTAAGAGCTTAATGGATAAACCATTCAATCTCAGTGACAATTAGCTGAGTGCAATTGTGACAGACAATTCACATATCACATGGTTTCTCTGACATGAGAACCAAAAATATGAATAAAGAGCAAAATACAAGATAGATAATAGGGAACAGAGACACAGAGCTCTTGAAGACAAAAAGAAAATGAAGAGATAGAGGTGGAAGGAAATGTAGAAAGAACTGAGGTGAGTTCTGTGTGCGGCCCGTGCACCTACCCCACGGGAGCCATGGGCTCAGTACTTACAGCAAACCGGGCATACCTGAAGAATGGAAATTGGGAATAAGGAATAAATAAGGATGAAAAATGCAGTGAGATGTCCATTAGCAAGCAATATGGGAAGGATGGTCTCAGGATGAGCAGGAGCCCTGGGCCGTGAGCAGCCCCATGCCAGGCACCAAGCCAGCCTGCTTCGTTAGCATCTCTGATTGGAGGTAAGGGAGTGCTTCAAAAAATGAATATTTGTGCAAAGATAATTTATTGAAGCATAACTTAAATGACCATGAACTTAAAACTAAATATCCAACAGTGCAGGGATGGGTGACAAAAGATGATAATGCATCATGTAAAATTGCGTTTACAAGGGCCATGAGATAGGTCAGAGGACTGTGTGCTTAGGCAAGTGGAGGGACTGGGGTTCAATCCCCAGCACCACATGCTGTCCTGGCCCCACCCCGAGGCACACTGAGCCAGCCACTGTGTTCACACGTGGTGGTGCATGCCTGAAATCCCAGAGCTGGGGCGGCTGATGACAGGAGAATCATGAGTCCAAGCTGCATAGTGAGAAACTACCAAATACATTTTTTAAAAAAGAGCATTTACAAAGACTTTTTAAAAAAGATTTTTTGTTGTAGAACATGTTAATCAAATGAATTTACTTCCTGCAAGATATCAGTTAAATAACGGATGTGTTTCCTCTCTCCATTTAATATTACAAATAAGAGCTGAAGCCTGTCTAGCATTTGCTGCGCCAGGCTCTCCTGAGCCCTTTACACACATGAGTTTATTTAATTGTTGTAGCAATCTGGTAAGTGACTATGGTACTCACTTTACACAGAGAAAAGTTGATCACATAGAAATCATTTATCCCAGGTCACATAGTCACATAGGGTTCAAGGTAGTTCTCTTCTCTTCTCTTCTCTTCTCTTCTCTTCTCTTCTCTTCTCTTCTCTTCTCTTCTCTTCTCTTCTCTTCTCTTCTCTTCTCTTCTCTTCTTCTC
>NW_004524604.1:1263311-1272237 GCF_000260255.1 Octodon degus | reverse complement strand
CCCTTCCCCTTCTTCTTCCTCTCTCTCTTACCCTCTCTCTCTTTCTAATTCTGATACCACAACATTTATCCTTTTGAGAAATAACTCCATTGATTCTCATATCTACAATGAATTGGAAAAGAATCACCACAATTTACTTCTAAAATATGATCATCAACCGCAAAGGCAACCCATTCCTGTGATGATTCCCTCTCTACTTTCTCACCCTACCATGCAGCAGCCGCCAATCTCCTTGTTTCTCTGAATTTGCTATTGAAGGCATGCTGTAAATGCCAGCTCAGGACAGGTGACCTTGTATATCTAACTGTGTTAATGTGACAGGATTTTTTTTATCCTCTTCCATGCTGTGGGATGGACCCTTCTTCTTTATGGCTCAGTGCTGTTCCACCACATGGATATGTAGCACATATCAGTAGCACTCTGGGGTTACAAGGTGTGGTAGTGTTGCAGGGATCTGTGCACACAATTGTGTTGTGTTTGTGTTGTGTGTGCACACGTCTGTATACCATTTTCTGGGGCTATACCACAGCTAGATCTCACACCCAGCAGACTTGCTCCACCCTTTGTACTTCTAACCACACTGTTATGCATAACAGAGAAAAAGTTACCCTATCTACTAACAGTTGCTAACTCTGGATGGCAGGATAGAGGGGCTTTTTTTCTCTTTTGTCTTTTTAGGTATCTTCTTGTAATTCTCATGAATTCCCTCTATGAGCCTTTAAGACCTGGTACATGGCCTTGGGCTAACTGAACCAGTTAAACCCAGAGGGTTTCCTCTTAGTTCCTAGTTGCAAACCTGGAGTGGAAGGAAGACTACTGTATGACCAGTTGGGAAAGGGACTTGGGCATGTGGGGGCAGACCCCTGGGTGAGGTTGCATGTTAGTGACCACAGGAGGTCTCTGTGCAGAGAGAGGACACATACTAGAGAGGATCTTCTGGAATCCAGGGATTTAAGTTCAGAGTCCACAGCATCAAGACAGAGATGAAGCCTTTCTTTCTTCCCTTCTGGTGTCTTATGGCCCACAGTGATGCTCAGCATGTTTCTGTGTGGATGAGTTAATGTGTGCCCTAGTGACCTGGGGACTTGTCCTGTGTCAACATGGCCCAGCTGGCTGAGCCTGGCTGTCCTGATTCCAAGCTGCCTCTTTGGCCTTTGGCCCTGTTGGGCTGGTTTCTGCACTGCCCACTGGTTTCTCATCTGACCAAGCTGTGCACCGTGAGTGATTCAGACTGGGTGTCCCTGGGCTCATAGGCCTGCCCCTGGGGATCACTTGGCTCCCCTGGCCTGACACTGTTCCCTGACTCTGACAAGGCCCAGGGAAGGGGAGTATGCCCATCCTCTTCCCGTTACTGCCAGTTACGCCAACCCAGGGAGGGATTCTCCTGGGTGCCTCAGCTTCTTCCTGTGAGCAAGCAGCTCCTTTTGCCTTTCCAGTTGACAAGGTACCAAGGAGGGGAGTGTTTGGTTCAAAACGGGATGGTAGAAACATGACTCCTGGCTGGGGCCTCCCTCTTGTTTATGGAAACAGGAAACACTTAGTATTTGGTTTAAAGTAAGAATTCTGAAGGAAACAAAAGGTTAAAATAATCTCTATCTAACTGTTTCCTTAGAAACTTGTATTAAAATGTACCTTATGGCTGGACACCTTGCTCTCACTCACTTGTAGGCTTTTCTCCAGCCATCTGAGTAAACATTTCCTCCTGAACACTTCAGCATGCTAAGCTCAACATCAGCAAAACCAGTCTCCCTGCCCTCTCTTTCCAATCTCCATCAACTGAAGCCACTTTTTTTCCCTTCTAAAATATTTTCATCATTAGCTCCTATGTGCTGTCTTGCATCTACCACTACAGTTTTCAGTCATATGTGACCAGCATGTCCCCCAGTGGCAGTGAGGACATCCTTCATTTTCCTCTCTGAACGTTGCTGAACGTTCAGCAATGATGAAATACTGTTTTGCGAATCTCCAGCTTAATCCTCTGTAATGCTTTTCTGCTTGCACAAGGGCGTCTGGTTTTGAAATTTCCCTTCTGCCTCACTTCCACCTGCCTATCTATGGCAGTTTTCTCTGCACACTGTGTCCTGGCTGCAGACACCTCCTACCTCTGGGTACCACATCACCTCGCTGACTCCAGCTTGCTCCTTTTCCTGTGTCTAGCACAAGCTCTCCAGCTCTGGGTCTCTCTTCTCCTTCCAAACAAAACTCCACTCATGATATGAAATCCTACTCTCCAAGGACACATGCTTGACCAGGAGTTCATCAGTGATCTGATACTCTATCCACAGGGTAGACCCTATGGTTTCCCACTGTGTTGGTTACATGGTCCCTATGAGATAGCTATTCTTTTCCACACTTCATATGTTTTTTTCTTTTTCTTTTTCTGTATTTTAGGGAAGCGTCTACAGGGTGTTCAGGGTCTCACTAGTAGATCAAACTCATGGTGATTCTCCTGTTTACAGCCTCCCAAGTGCTGGGATTATAGGCATATGTCACCATGCCCAGTCTCAATCACAATCTCAGCATGTCCTGAGGGTGGGGCCAGCACGACAGGCCCAGGGATCAAATCCCCAGCCCCTGTTCCTGCTTGCAGTTGGTTTAATCCACTGAGATATTTGGCCTGCCCATCCATACTTCATGTTGATTGACTCTTTAAAGCAAGAAACCATGATCCCCTCTGGGGCCCTAAACCATGCCAACTAATTCCTCCTTATGACTTCTGGAGTGAGGAGAACACAATAACATCCTTCAGAAGACCTTGGTGCTTTGTGCATGGTGTCTGATCATGAGTCTTGAACTCCCTGGGGTCATCTAGGGGTTCACCATTTGTGTGTATTACCTTTAATACTATGGGAATTCAGTGTTACATGTCCAACTTTCAATCTTTATAATTGTTTGGTATCATAATAACTATGGTGGTCTTTCCTTTTTTTTTTTCAGAACCACGGATTGAATTTAGGCCCTTGTGCTTGCCGAGCAAGTGCTTATTCTACTGAGCTATCACCCGGCCTATGGTGGTCTTTCTGAAGTGTCTGCTGATCATCGTTTGAACCAAAGTATCACTCCAGTGATCTTGTGGGTTGAGTCTTGAATTGAACCTCTCTTTAGCAGACATGGCTGACTGTCTCCCAAGCTGATGCTTTCTTATTCCAGGTATTTGACTTTCCCAGAAGGGAAAGTTTTTCTTTTCTTCTCATGAGTATACTATCTTTTAATCATATATGATAGAAGAATCCCATCAAGTGTGAAATCTAATTATGTCTCCCTATGACCCTTATCATCATTTTTGCATCTTACATCATCATAGTACTATGATTTTATGCTTTCTTGTTTAGCCTCATTTGTTTAATGTATATATTTTTACATTAACTCAGTCCACAAAAATCCTTGGTTCATTTTAAAGTTATCAAACATTTGTTCTCTACAGCGCTTTAAAGCGACTTTTATATTTCCACCAGCAATTATATTTCCAAGGAGATAGGTTTGTTTCTTTTTATTTGGATGCTATGCCCCGTGTTGATTATGAACTTTCCACCTTGTAGCTGTTCTTGGCAGGACCTCTCATCAACAGTTACACAGGTAACTTGAGAGACCTGGTAAATATATAGAATTTGGTCGCTGGGTTCTTGATAAGAATAATTTGGCAGTCTTTACTGAAGGCATACTTCTTTCTGAAAATGCTTTCCAAATGAAGTCATTGTTTGCCTAGAGGGAAGTTAGTGCCTGGGCCAGCTGGAGAGATCAGCACTTAAAATCCCTTGTGCAAACCAAGCCTCTGGGGTAGAGGTGTAGTAGGCAAGTCTTCCTCAGATGTGGGCACGGTGGTGGCCTCACACCTGGGGAGCCCACTCACCAGGAGAGCTCAAGGTGGGGCGTGCATTTCTGGGAAGTCAGGTGAAGGTGGGGCAAGTGGAAGCCAAACACGCTTATTAGTAATCAGCTTATCCTTTTCAAACCAATGTACACATCAGGGAGCAAGTCTCATTCTGATTGAACCCCAAAATGGCACTCATGGCATTCTCCAGGGTCAGCGATTCACAGACTGGTTCAGAGTCTCATCTGAGGCTTTGTGACCAGGCTAATCCCTGGTCACCAGTGTGTGGGGACCAATGGCCTCAATCCCTTCTGAGCCATGTGAAAAGGGGACCTTGCTGTGCCTGACACTTCTCGCCAGGCCCTTGTTCTGGGATTTGTTTTGTCTCATGTGTTTCTCATCTGTCCTATCTACTGCTGGTGAGAGCACAGACTTGTCTGGCTAGGAGTTGTTCCCAGCCAACTTCCAGGCTTGTGTCAAAGATGCCTTCTTTTGAGGTGGGAGATGGAAGGCCCAAAGAGTTTGGGATCTCTAACATCACAGGTCAGAAACTACTTGTTGAGATCCTCACTGTTGTGACATGGCATAAAGTTAATGACTCTCTATGTTGCTTTCTAGCTCCATGAATTCACTTAGGCAGAAACATGGCACCATTACAAATGGAACTGCAGCCTCCAGAGACCTACATGGGCTTGAGAGCAGAGGCAAAGTGGATCCCGATCACAGCATGAACATCAGCACTCAAGGCATCTGCTTCTGCAACCCTGTTTGGACAAGGTTAAGTTCCTCAAAAGATTTCACTTACCTATAAGACCTATATGAAAAAGGAAGGAAGGAAGGAAGGAAGGAAGGAAGGAAGGAAGGAAGGAAGGAAAGAAGGAAGGAAAGTTCAAGATCAAGTGAAACATTCCGACTTGGCAGAGGTCCTGAATTAATTTTCACTCAGAGTCAACACTTAGAGACACAGCACACTGGCCCAAGTGAGTGACAGTCAGCACACTTGAGCTTGTGGTCAGGGATCTCTTAGGCACAGCTCCAGACCTTAGCTCAGATCATAACAGATGCTATGTGTCCTGGAAAGGCTGCAGACCTCCCTCAGCCTCTGTGTGGTCCGCAGTGCACATTTTCAAAGAACTTTTGATGTGTCTATCATTTTATGTTTAACCTTTAGTCTCCACAACAATGCTACCAGGTAGGTGACTTTGGCACTTTAAGTTTAAAAATGGAGGAAGTAAGACATGAAGAGGCCAAAAGCTGTTCAGGGACAGAAGGGAAAGAGAAGGTCAAAGTAGCATGCCAGCTGAGCGAGTGAGCATAAGAGCCAGTCCTCACACCATGCTTCTCCAGCCGCCTGGCCATCACCAGCATCCAAACTACAGACAAATCCCCAGGTGGTGTGGTACGCAATCAGGTCTAGGGGCAGTAGGATTGGTCCATCTCTACTTCAATAATCATAACAACAGTAAGAAACACTTTCTGAAAATTTTCTTTTTTATTAATTTTATTGAGAAACAAAGAGCAATGAGATAGTTTCAAAACCGATTATTAGGACAGTTTCAATAATTAATGCATTGCATATTCTTATCTCCTTAGTGGTTATTCACAGTACAAGAAGCAGACATGATCTGTCCAAACACTATTAGTACAAATCTTTCTTCTCATTGAATTAAGAGAAAGTAGCTGTATATCTATCCTAAATATTTTGTTCAAAATGGTCCTTCCTTTGTATCCCCTTTTTTGTTTAGTTTTGTCAGAGATGGGTATTCCATTGTCATTTAAATATTGTAGGTGCGTGAATTCAGCAAAATAATCCAATACAGCCCAGTAGTCCATAATAGTGGTGGGTTATCTGTAGGACTGGCAATGTCTGAAACTTCTTTTGGGAACAGAAAAATGAACAGGAGTACTGATTCACGAGTAATGTTTTAGCCTGACATGGGACAGTGGTTCTTTTCCAAAATGGCAAGCAGACTCACTGGCTAAATTCTAATGCTACTTCTCTGTCTGTCCTTACCATTATGGTAAGTCATTACCATTTCAAGACAGTTTGCAAATTCAGAAGAATAAATTGCTATGTGCTCTGCTGAAAATTAGGTTGTGGCTGAACTTTTATAAAACTATGTTGGTGTCAATGACCCTACTACACTCATTATGTGCTGGAATAAGTGCAGAGGTGATGGTGGGACATGGATTCACTGAGGAGATCGGGAGAGATCTAGATTTCTTGCTCTATCACTGTGTATACAAGGAAAGAATATTCACTAAAAAGAAGTTAGTATTTTGCTAATTGTTTGAAAACTTTCTAGGGTAAATTTTTCTTAAAGGTCCTTTTATCCTTCGGCCAGTCCAAATGTGTGGACTGTGCCTCTCACCTTACCCTGTCTCTCACTCTCTCATGACTCACTGCAACAGCATCACCCTTCTTTCCCCAAGATGTGTGGCAGCTGCTCCTGGAGACTTCTGAGTCAGTCGGAAGGGTGGATGGCTGTGTACTGACTCACTCACCAGGACCTGGGAGAAGACAGCAGTGGAGATTCAAGGTGGGACCTTAACTTTGGGGTAATGGCTGCATGGTGGTTTATGAAAGCATACTTCCTACCTGTGACAGGACAGGAAGTGCACCTTAGCTCTTTGTTCAAACACCCACACTCTTCTTGTCTTAACTTGCTTGGTATGGGGACTTATCAGAAGAAAGGTGGCCATCATTTTCTTTTTTGCTTGCTTTCTTGCTTTTTGGGGGTACTGGGTATTGAGCTCTGGGTCTTTGCACTGGGTTTTTTTTTTTTCAGAACCGGGGATTGAACTCAGGCCCTTGTGCTTGCCAGGGAAGTGCTTATTCCACTGAGCCATTTCCCCAGCCCCTGCACTGGGATATCACCCTGATCATTTTTATTTTTAAAATTTTTGAGAGAATCGATAGTTCAGCTGCCCAGGCTGAGCTGGAACTTGTGATCCTCCTGTCTCAGTCTTCCAGTGTGCTGGGATTACAGCATCACCATTACAGCATTACTATCAACACTTTCTGGAAGGATTTTAGAACATGTTGGCAACATGTACTTAGCACCAGCTCTCTTTAATTTTTCTTGAAATACCTCAGCTGTGGGCTGATACCTTGGGGGAAGGATTCTATAGGAGGTCCACAGATGAGGATCAAGTACTCTTGAGTGAGGCCCATTAAATATTATACTTTCCATGTACGTTTGGGTTCAAAAACACTCCATTGTGAAACTTGAAGTACTTAAGTAGAAGAAAAACAATAAAAACAAGAAAACCAGAGCTGTTACAAAGGGCTCCTAAATAATACTTCAATCCATCCTGCACTGTAGTTGAAAATTTACTAAGGTGTTTGTTTATTTCATTTTTGCAAAGTAAAAAAAAATTATTTCAAATATATGTAGGCAAATCTAGCATAGTCTGACTTTCAGTTCACGTACCTATAATGTCCAGTAACTGATTCAGAACTCTGTTTTCAATGGCAAAGATGAATCAATCTGTGTTCTGCTTCATTGTCTGGTAAGCGACCTCTCTGGTCTTAGTGCACAAGTCTCCATATATCTGGGCCCTCTGTTCATATCTGGACTTTACTGTCATCTCTCTACGGCTCATGGTCTCCATGTGAGAGTTGACCTACAGAGACAAAGGTCAACTTCTGCTTCTGAGAAAGAGACGCAGTACAGGTTTCCAGAAAGCTCATGCGCATATCCCAGAATGCAGCAGGAGAGCTTCAACCTTGGGCTGTGTTCAGACACTGGCATGAGTGAGGAAAGGAAGTGGGAACAGCAGCCTTTTTCATTATCTGTTATGCAGAGAAAAAACTGGAGAGTGGAGAGCTGGACATTTTTGAAGGCAGAGCTTATTTGTCAGTGCCAGGAAGACCGTGAACTCCAGGGGTGCACAACGGCCGAAGACAATGTGCTTGGAAAGGCAGCGCTCTCCACCACTCCCTTCCTGGCCTCTCCTTAAATGACTGTTTCATGTAAACAGCACTGGAAGAGACTTGGGAGTCTCCAAACATACCGGGTTTTTAATTTGTTTGTTCTTGGTGTAAGATTTAGGTTTTCTGTTTTGTATGGCACTCCATTTTTTTTATCTGTATGATTTAATTTTAATAGTAAAGACTGTAAACTTGCACAATATAGGTGGCACACTTACACTTTTCCATCTTTGGTACTGCTTAAGACAGTTCTGTGTGTCCCACATGTGTCTGATAGAGGGGCTTTAGTACTTGCAACCTCAAAGGAAAGTGGTACCTTTTTTTTTTTTTCTCTGTCTTATTTCTGAGCACAGTGAGAAATATCAGTGGAGGCCAGGATATCATTTATTCCTAACAGAGATCAGGTTTGAGAACTGTGCTCTGGGTTTACTAACCATGTGGACTTGCTAATGTTGAACTCAACTTCAAACAGAACACTGAGCAATCATGACAATGATTATAAAGTTAGGCCAGGAGGCAGGGACCCGTAGGTCATGTTTTCACCATGAGGATGCAGGCAGGATTTCTTCTCTGCAGAGGTAGATTCACTTTCATGAGAAATATCTAGGACCGAGCCAAGCATGACCAATTCATCCTAAAACTTAGCCAGTTGGATAAGAAAGCCACCTACTGAAGCATGCAATGAGTAAAGTCACAAAGAGATATTCCAGTTGTGCAACTCAGGCTTCCTGTATGGAAGGGAAATGCAAGGATCCGGGAAGAAATCTCCACAACACTTATTAGTGAGTGAGTGGCCATCCACAGGCATAGTGTGGGGTATGTTTGTGCATTGAGTATGTTAGCTGCTTTGTTCTAGAGAGGTGGAAAGAGCGGCTTATGATGGACAGGTGTTCCTGGCGGTGTCATAGGGAGCCAGCTTCAACGCTGCCATTCTCCTGTCCAATGCTGGCTTCCTCATTGGTAGGTCTGGGTAAGTCCCACCATACCCTCCTCTTGTTTCACTGCTCCTGTGTCTTCCCGCTTCACTTTTTGTTGTGCTCACAAGACCTAGGAAGAGAGCATGCTGTGGCTCTTGCCTCTCAGTTCCTTCCTATCCCCCTGCTCCAGGAACAGTGGCATTTTATTTTTTTTAATGAAAATATTATTTATTTATTTATTTATTTATTTATTTATTTATTTTT
>NW_004524604.1:1258430-1261398 GCF_000260255.1 Octodon degus | reverse complement strand
CCCTTCGGCCCGGGAAGTCTCACTCGCTCGCTGGGCCTGCACTCCGGGTCTGTTTAGGATCCCGCGGCCCTGGTCGTCTCACTCACTCGCCGGCCTATGCTCCCGCCTCTGGTCGTCTCTCACTCACTTGCCGGGCCTGCGCTCTGTGTCTGTTCCAACAGTGGCATTTTATTGACGTTGTGTATCATTTCACTCAATTTTTAAAAAGAACTGACTGCACAAAGTTTACTTCCATTTAAAGTGTCATTACAGCTCCCAGTGCTCAGCATCTTTGCTTACCTGAGTCTTCCCTGTCTTTCTAGTATTTTCTAAATTGTCATTTCCTGAAAAAAAGCCTTCCCTAACCACCCAGTGGAATTGCTCAGTCACATATCAACTAGTCCAGCTATTCTCTGCACTTCCTGCAGCCAGATGTTTTTGCTTGCTACTTGTCCGTGGTCTACTTTATTTCTTCCACCAGTGGACAAAGGCCCTTTTAAGCCAGTGGGACTGTCTGTCTTGCTTAGTACTCTTAATCCCAGCCACCCAGTTGATAGGAGCTCATTTGGTGAGTGAGATCACGCACCCTCCTTGTGCATACAGAAATTAGTCTAGAAGCCACACAGTTACAGTCAGTGCCAGTGCTGGACAGAGACGAAAGCGAGGCTGTATCCAGATGACACAGAGGTGTGAATGTGGTGAGCAAGACACTGTAACAGAGTCATTATGTGTTCAGAAAGCTTCATGGGACTTCACTGCTGAAAGGTTTCAGTGGCTATCAAGCGATCCCACAGATTGTAGCAGTTTTCGCTGAACATTTCTTTTTTTTTAGCCAAAGCAATTTGTAGTGGGAAGACTGGCCTGGTGATGAGCCATAGCATGAGTATGGATCTCAGGCATTGTCTATCTGGGCAAGGACACTGTGTAGGTTTTGAACAGCAGGGGTGTCAGGGCTTGGGAGGAGGGAACCGGGATAGGCAACCAATTGTCAGTCTGGCATGTGGGCTACATGACCTCTTACAACTGAGTTTTAGGGGAATCTTGTCTTTTGGGCTGTGGTTTCACTTCACTCTTTCTTCTGCCCCTCTTCTCCCAAAAGATGGAGTGTTTCAAGATAACTGAGGGAAGACTGAATTTTCCTTGAAATCAAACTTTCGTTTTAGAAATTTTGCCTATTGTGTACCTCTGTGAGCTGGGTGTAGGCAGGCAAAATGGGCGGCACTGTGACAGAGTCACTCTTTCTCCTTCTTCCCTTTATCCTGAATGCATAGAAAAATGGATCGTCCCTCTTCCTCTTCATCTCCAAGTTTTGTCTGATACCCAACCATGTGATAAGGCAACTGATAAAGACAGGGGGTAACCCCTAAGAGCTGGAACTGCCTATGGGAGGGCTGAGGGCAGCTTCAGGTTTGGGTCCTGGGGCCTGGGAGGGTCCTATTAAACATTTTCTTTCTCTAGATTAGCTTAACTATTATGTATATCATCACCACATATTTCCAAAACATTTGCAGCTCTCCATTTTTCCAGCCAGAATTGATTTTTAAAAATTGTTAACCTGTCAGGGAGATATCTTGGCAGAATAACTGCATGCCTGACAAGCACAAGGATGCAGGTTCGATCCCTGGTATTGCATACTGTGCTGGCCCCTTGCAGAACTGGTCACTGAAACTGGGCATGGTGGCACATGCCTGTAATCGCAGCACTGGAGAGGCTGAGACAGGATGATCACTACTGCATAGTGAGACCCTATACCAAATAAATAAATATTAAAAAAAATTGTTAGCCCTTGCTGAAGCACAATATCTCATGCTTTGCTTCATGTCAGCATTTGGGGCAAATGGATCACCTAGACTGTGCTTTAGGACTCTCGGAAGTCTATACCCAATCCCTAGACTTAGCTTAAGGACCAAGATGTGCATGTTAATACGGAGAGGTCAAGGCACAGACAAAACGAATACTAAGTGAGGGTGTCAAGGGCCTGTATATGTCATCACTTTCATTCTGCCAGCAGTCACTGGCCTCCAAAGGCCTCCAACATATCCGGAGAATATGTTGATATATACCCAGGCCCAAAGAAGTAAGTAAATTCAGCTTTAAATTAGAGATCCATTCAAAGATGACATAGTGTTTCCTCTTGAGTCACAGGGAGCAAGCAGGATCCTGTGAGTTCTCTAGCTTTGGAAGAGAGATGTGCTGCATTAGGACCTGTGCTCTGGACTCAGACCAGGAAAATCCTTTCTAAATTCCCCATCACAAGAAAAATGGATATGCTGAGGGGCACTGTCCTGAGAATCTGTCTTAATATTTTACTCACCCTGCCAAAAACTGGAGATAAAGAAAGAGAATTTGTGCAAATGAAGTAAGATAAAATCCTTGACTTCCATATTATATTTCACAGCATGAAGAGAAGCACTGGAAGTTTATTATCATATTCAGTATGGGAAGTGGCTGAAACCCACTCAAAGGGGATAAAAGTTTGTCTCATTTACTAGAAAAGGACTAGTAGTAAAATATGGATGAATACTCATTGAAGAAATGAACCAAAGCAGTGATGAAGCCCTGACATTCTGTCAGCTGTGGCTGTGGCTATGGCAGGAGTGGAAAGAAAGCCCCTTCTCCTAAGAAACTTTGGCAGCTCTTATCAGGTGACACTCATAACTGTCTACTTGCAAATTGCAGTTTGATGAACCGGAAGCAAGACCATACATTCTTACATGTATTTGTGACCAGTCCAGAGATAATCCAGAAGATAGATCTCTATCTGTCATCTCAGTCAAGAAAATCATTTACTGGATGAAAGGAGTCTGGCTTTTTCTTGCATGCAAGGGGTAGATGAGTTCAAAGAACCGAAGGAAAGAAGTCTTGCCACATTCAGGTAGTTTGTAGAAATCAAGTTATTCAGATTGTGTTGGGATCTTTTTCTCTACTGCAGGTTTTAATCACATTCCTGTGAGTCAAGTTCCTTGAGCTCTGGAAAACACGACTCAAT
>NW_004524604.1:1255173-1258296 GCF_000260255.1 Octodon degus | reverse complement strand
TTTTTTGCGGAACCAGGGATTGAACTCAGACCCTTGCGCTAGCCAGGGAAGCGCTTATTCCACTGAGCCATCTCTCTGGCCCCCCGAAATCACATAATTAACATTAACGCCCTAAGGGACTTGACTTTTCCTCCACTTGTAGCTCTAGGTCTTTGTGCAAATACAGACTCTAAGCCAGCAGGCAATCCCAGGAAAAGCACTCTAAACATCTTCCTGGGTGCTTGGCTTGATCCCCTGCTGTGGAGTTAGTAAGAAGCAGATAACCTTCATACAAGATGAGACAGATAATGCGTACTCATCCCTAAGGAAAGACAGTAGACAAAATATTTGTGTCTTTGTCATTCTTTTCTCAGTTTGGTACCCATTGATTTCTACATGTGCATACGGAATGTGACCACATATCCAAGCAGTGGCCAGACCATTTTTGCTGTGTCACTAATAGGCCTGAGATGTGGGGTCAATGCCACCAGGAGGATTAGGACAACACCACCTGAGAAAGAGAGTGACTTATTTTATTCAAAATTTTAAAATATTGCCAACTAGAGAAAGAGCTTTATTTCTAGTTCTTATCTCAGGAATTTTATTTGTGATAAATAAAACTTTTCCTCATAAGATCTTTTTTTCTCACTCTCAGGATTCTCTTCCAGGACCTGAGAGGATGGGTTAGTGGGAGAGATGAGTATAAATATCCCTGGATAACAGTCACTCAACAGTTATGTGGCCAGCTAACAGCTGGTGCATGAGACAGGCCCTGTATTGGTCTGAGATTTGGAATAAAAGATGAAATAAGGATGGAGCCCAGCTTTCATTTGAAAGGGCAGCTTTTTGTTACCTCAAAATTGAACATCAAGAACTAAAAGCATATCCTAAAGAAACGATTAAAGGATGAAGCAAAGATTTTTTTCCCATAATTTTATTGAGAGACAAATAGCAATCAGACAGTTTCAAATCAAATTGGTAGGACAGTTTCAATAATTAACACATTGCATACATTCTTCCTAGTGGTTAATTGCTGTACAAGATGTGGACATGATATCATATTTACAAACACCATTAGAACAGATCCCTCTATTCATTAAGAGAATATAACTATATATCTATCCTAACCACTTTGAATACACATATACAAAATGGACATTCATCTGTATCCCCATTTTTGTTTAGTTCTGTGATTTGAATATTATAGGTGTGTTAACTCAGAAATGTTCTAAAAGAGTCCAGTAGTCCATAATAGTATTGGGTCTTCTTTCTCTTGACTGACAGTCAAGAGAAATTGTTGACCTGAGTCCCCTACAGCTCGACATAACAACATGGCTTTACTTCTTATACTTCATTTTTATACTTTTCTGCTGGATGGTTAAGACCAAAATAAAGCAAGACCTATGCAACAAGAGTTGTAGTTTTTGGATCTGAGAAGGTCAGTGAAATCCCCTCAAGATTTATCCTGAGATCCTGCACCTCAGATTGTAGAACCTTTGTCAGTGTCAGCCATGTGGATGAGTGACGGTCATTGCTTGGTCAATGCGCTCTATGTGAAAGGCTGAGTGAATGTTTTCTCTCCATGTGACTCTCCTTAGGCAAACTCTACATCATCGATCACTTTCCTCTTTAGTCCCATAATCTCCTTAATCAGAAAATTTGGGACACTACTGAGTTACATGACGTTACAATACAAGTTCTCATATTTGAAGCAAAGATTTTTTTTAGGAAAAAAAAAAAAACTAAAAGCAGATAGAGAAACACGTACGTGTGCACATGCGCACATGCATACATGCACACAGCACTGATGATGTTCAGAACCTTCAAAGGTTAATCACGGAGTACAGATTGATAAAGCACTCTTTTGACTGAAGAAGAAGAAGAGCATGGCCTGACTTAAAGATGACATGAACAGACGCAGGCACACTCATGCTGTGGCGAGTGGCACTTGAAGGTTTCTGATTCAGAGGACCAGCAACACCAAGGAATGGTAAGCGGTGGGGCATTTACAAGGACCCTCATGCCTTGCAGTTGGGCCATGAAGTGGAACAATCAATTCAGTAAACGGCTTGTTGTATAACTACTCTGACCTTATGGCTTGGCATTCCTGATCCTGGGTATTTTCCAGAGGGAAATATAAGCACATGTCCACAGCAAAGACATGCACCTTATTCACAGTCGCATCTTTTAGAAACACAGTAATAACCCCAAACTGAGAAATGACCTAAATACACTCATGAATGGGAAAGCAATTTGTGTGATATCCATACACTGGAATGCAACTTAGCAATAAAAAGAAACAGACTCCTACATAAACAGCAACCTGAACCAATAAATCATTATGATAGTGGAAAGAAACCAGACACAAAAGACTGCATATGCTATGTTGGAAAAATCAGAATATAATCATCATGAAACTAATCAGGGATTAGTGAGGGTTATAAGTAAAGAGAGAAACAGTTTATAAACATGGAATCAATAGCTTCATAGTGCTGGTTACATGACCAGATATGTTCATCAAAACTCATTAATGCCAATGGGTATATTTAAAGTAGATATGTTTTATTATATGTGAATTATGTTCCAATAAAATTGATGAAAAAATCTAAATTAATGTAGCAGGATTATGTGAAGAGATATTAAAGCATTGCTTCCATTTCTCTTCTCCTGTACTAGTTCACTAACCCCAGAATTTTGGCGACAATAATTGCTTTCTTATAAGCTGCCAACTGAAGGGGCAAAGTAACAGCTGAGAACTATATCACTCAACAAAGTTGCCAGTAACTACACAGGGCTACTTCAATTCCAATGAACTAAAGCTAAATACAATGCAATGAGCTATAAAAGGCTCAAGTGAATAACTTTGAACAATTGCCAGTTCTGCTGATAACCCACTACTATTATGGACTATTGGACTATATTGGGTTATTTTGCTGAATTCAAGTAGCTATAATTTTTAGACTGGTTTCAAGTTTGAAAAGGTCCTTTAAAGACTTCTCTAAATACAGCTTCTCTAACTGCAGTAGAACACCCATCTCTGAAAAAACAAAATGAAACAGGGGGATATGTTGTGAGCCACGAAGCTAGGAAATCAATCAAATATATGAAGGTGGGACTTGGCCCAGTGCCTAAAGCAAACAAGCT
>NW_004524604.1:1239171-1254993 GCF_000260255.1 Octodon degus | reverse complement strand
GAGTTAAGATAGATATACAGCTACTTTCTCTTAGCTCACTGAGAATAAAAGTTTGTACTAATGTTTAGACAAGATATCATGTGTGCATTTTGTCCTCTGAATTACTACTATGAAGACAACAATATGCAATGTATTAATTATCTTAAATGTCCTACTAACCTGTATTGAAACTGTTTCATTGCTATTCTTTTTTTCTCATTAAAATGACTAAAAATTTAAAACAATACAGTGTAAAAGTCAGTTTCTCAGTCAGACTAGCCATATTTCAAGACCCTGAGAGTCACAGATAACCAGCAGCTACTGTGTAAGTGCAGGTACATGCAGCACATGTCACCTCACAGAAGCTGGACAGCACAGGTCTGGAGGGACACATTTCTGAGTAAAGGTTGCAAAGTCCACAAGAAGGAATCTGCAGGCCTTTGAGAAACTGAAACCACACCTTATTAACTGAGCAAGTGACCTTCACACTTCTGGGGAGAGTATGAACGTGGCTAAGAGTGAGCGCTGGGTTTAGCAACATTCTGAGGAGGCCAGAACATGTGGGCCATGGAAAAGGGTCATGATCAGTGTCCCACATCTCAGGAGAAGGTACCTCCCCCTAAGAACAGGGACTGGCCAGCTTCCATGGATCCTTAGAGGTTGCTTAAGATCACAATGCCAGGAGAACATACAAGGCCCCTTCTTCATGGGCCACCTCAGTAAAGAGGAAAGAGAAATAGGCAAAGGGCAGTAGGAGGTCCTAGATGACCAGGGAGCTAGCTGCCTAATGGAGGTGATCAAGACAGCTTTCAGTCCCTTGGATAAGCAGGTCATGTGATCTCAAATGTTTTCAGTCAAGGAAATTAAAATAAAACAGACGAAGCTCACCCAAATTTTCCCAAGAGAAGTTTCTATACATTTTCTAGCAGACTCAAAATTTAAAAAAAGTACCTTTCCTATACTAACCTACTATATATTCACACATCTATAATTGAAACAAAAATTCGTCCTACTTGTAAAACAGTGTATAGTATTTCCTGCCCTAATCTACATTATTTCATTGAAATTAAATATTGGTCCAGAACCACTAAGTTGGTTTCATGATCCACAAATGGGTCAAAGATTACAGCTGTAAACATAGTGAGCTAAGTTTTTCACTGGGGAAGAAGGGCAGAATGAAGAAATAAGTCAGCATATAAGGACACTGAGTAAGAATTACCTCATGTCCCTCAGGTAGCCTTGTTCTATTTTTTGCAAGATGAGAGTCACGGGTCTCTGGCAAGTAGATCAGTAAGCAGAACTATGCAGACATTTCGCTATCTTTATGATATCTAATCTGCAAGATGAAAATTCAAAGAACAGCGAGCAGAGAAAAGCATGGTTTATTGCTTTCTTTGAAACTAGGGACTTATGGAAGAAAGTAGCTGACAGAGGTCAAAACATATCACTTCATTTGAATCATTCCAGACAAGGGAGAAAGGTGAACTGATTTTGTTCCCAAACTCTAGCTTGGGAAGGGAAGAGCACCACAGAGCAGATGGAGGGCCCCCTAGCTCCCTAGGGTTGAAAGCTCCCAGGGGGCAGTGGGTGGGTAGAGACTCATCGTGCTATCAAGTTGGCTTCTGAAGAGACCCCAGGAGAACTGGATGTGGGAAATTGATTGTGTTGAACTCCTAAGTTCATCAGCTGCCTAAGGGTACTCACACAGACCACCTCCATGCACTAACCTATAACTACAGCCCACTGTTTATTTTTTTCCCCCCGGAACCAGGGATTGAACTCAGACGCTTGTGCTTGCCAGGGAAGTGCTTATTCCACTGAGCCATCTCCCCTGCCCCAGGCCCCCTGTTTACAATGAAGATGGAAATGAATCTCTTTAGCCCACCAAATACTCACCTTTTCCTCTACAGCAGTGCTTCTGATGATATTTCTTGGGAAATCTGTATAAGAAACCCTACCAGTCTTGTTGAAGAAAAGAATTCCTGTCTTGATTGCTCATTAGGACTGTTTCATAGATGGATAGGAGAGCAAACAGAAAGAGATCTGAAGCTTAGCAACCACATTTGGAGAAATTTGATCACACTAAGATATTTGACCAATATTATCTAGGCCCTAAGACAATCAATTCTGCATGGGGAGTCTGACAGTTTATTCATTCAATAAATATTTGCTCAGTGCTTCACATACATCAAGTTCTATTTCAGGCATTTTGGCACATGAGTCACATTATGTTACTCACTGTAGCTATATAATATATTTAATATCTTTCAGGCTAATATATATTTTTTAATTTCCTAAAACATTTCCAGTAGTCTCATGTTTATATTTGCGTGCAAGGAGTAGGGAGTTGTGCTGTATGCCAGTCCAGAAACTGAAGGACTCAGAAACAGCTGACATTTGGAGTAGATTTTCTCGTTTATTTTGTTATTATTATTATTTTCATTTATGTATTTGGTACAGGTTCCCACTACACAGCATGGACTCATAGTGATCCTGTTTTCAGCCTCCCCAGCACTGGGATTAGAGGCACATACCACTATGCCCTGAGTCAGTCCTTGCTCAGCACACCCCGGAGGCAGGGCCTGCACCACATTCAGGATGGGGTGGGCTGGGGGGAATGGGGCATGGAACCCTGGTCCCTGCATTTGCCAAAGCAGGTGCTTAATCAGCTGAGCTACCTTTCCAGGCCTTAGACTTCCTTTCTGAATCATTTATTTCTGTTCTTTAAATCTGTTGCTTTGCAAATCCCATATTATTACTTTCCAATTGATTTACAAAAGGCAAGTCTGATTTGGATTGTTTTATGTTAGAGAAAAAACAGCATCTCACCTGCATTATTTCTACTAACAAATGTGGGATATGTATCTATCCAATTTTTGTTTTATGTTTCTGTAATTGGTGACAGTTTTGAAAGATTTTTGATTCTTAAATTGATTCTTAAAGAGTCAGTGACTTTTCTTGTGGTAATTGCTGCTCCACAGCAAAGCCATGTTTTTGGTGTGCTTCTTTGAATATGGTTATAAATTCAAATGAATTTTCCATTGCTTTTGAAAAACTTTCTCTGTAGATGAATATGCCAGACAATAACAATATTCTTTCTCCTTGCAGTATCTAGAGTCTTATTGTGACTGACCTTGCATGACTTTTCTAAACACCAGTGTCAACAGTAAAACTTTTTTTGTCCTTTTGTGTTTAAATGAGATGTTACACATCTCAAGATGTCTTTATATGCAAATAATAAAATTCCTAATGAAAGTGAGTTAAATTATAGATATTCTTTTCGGTAATCGATGTCTTCCTCGTTTACTTTTCTTTGATGATTTCAAAATAGATTTTGTTTGTATAACATGCACTAAATTAAGCCCTGGAGTACAATGACAAATTACTTTCCAAAAGATTACACTGGGTTATACTCTCATTAGTAATTCATACACTTTCCCATGGTTTCATATTTCCACTAGTACTTTGTGATGTCCTATTTCTTGATTTTGGCAAGTTTTATTTAGGAAAATTCAAAATTTGATCATTGGGATAGAATGTTTTTCTATATTTTTATCATTTATTTTTCCTTTTTTTCAAATGCCTGTTAACATTCCTTGTTTATTTTTCTGTTCAACATTTGTCTTTCTATTTTATTTAAAATCTTTGTTTTTTTAAAAAATGTTCTATTATTACTTTTAATGTTTTATATGTAGTTATTTACTCTGTGCCTGATAATTTTATATCTGAAGCCTTAAGGGTCAATATTGCTTTTCCTTTCTCTGCAGGATGAGTATTCCTACACACTAGGGTGTGTGTGTGTGTGTGTGTGTGTGTGTGTGTGTGTGTGTGTACTTTTAATTCCTTGAATTTGATATGTAGGATTATGAGGCCCTAACTATGGATGCATTCCTGCAGAGGCCCATGTTATCTCTGGGTGCAGCCAGTGGGTGTAAGCCAGTGAGTGCTTACATCCTGAAGGAAGCCTGTGAAGACCCCAGTGAGGGCTTCCCACAGCAGAGCTATGAGCACCCTGGTTGGCTGAGAAAGCCAGGCTTTGGAGTGTGCATTCCAGACTTTGCTTGCTATTTAAAACTTTTGGTTGTGCCTTTTCTCCCTTGCTATTTTGCTTGTTTTAGTTTTTTTATTTTGGTATTATATTTCCCCACTTTCCAGCTAGATAACACGTGCACATTAAAGGTTGCTCGTTGGCTTTTACAGTTGATTTAATTACACGTCATTCCGACAGCCCAGAAAGTGCCTAGCTCACCATCGTGCTTGGAGAAGCAAAAATCCACTAATGTTTTAGTTAACTTCTTTAGTTGATTTTTTCATTTAGTTTTAAAATTCTTTTAAGTATAAGAATAGAATCAAACCTTTGAAGTTTCCAAGGCATGCAGCTTAGGTGAGATTTTACACAATGCACATTGCTCTCACAGTTTTCATCTCTGCTGCTTTTGCAGCTTCCTGGGTGTTAATGACGTCATGGAGATACTGACATGCGTGGCCCGAGGCTTGCTCTGACCCAGGAAGTGGAAGCCAGGACTCCACACTTACACCAGACAGAAGGGCGAAGTGTTCCTGTCAGTGTGGGGGAGCCCGGAGGAGGTGGGCTTTGTTGGAGGCTGCTGAATTCTTCTCGCAGAAGAGCTGCCCATTGCTGACAAGAGGGCTGCTTGACCTTGATTGTGCTAAGAGTTTCCTGTAGTAAATTTAAATATGTAGTTTGTCAGGTTATAGTTAATAAATTGCTTATGAGTTGACTTTTTTCATAATTTTAAATTTTATTTTAGGACTTGTAAACTTTTCAGAAGTCTAATACTTTTAGTGTTTTCATTCACTAAAAAAGAAGAAAACCAGATGAATGGGATATATTTAAGAACTGACGAATAAGAAATCTGTTCAAATTAAATGTCATCACTATATTGCATTGACATAGCATGTCATTCAGAAAAGAATTGTAAAATGCTGATGTTCTGTAAAGAAAAGTGTTTCCCAAGCATATCAACAGATATTATTGCACCTAGTTAAGCCCAACTGCCTCTGTTCCAGGGTAGTAATATCATTAAGCTTCTCTTCTGGATGGCTAATAACTAAAGTTTGCAGACTAAAAATTAGAGAAATAGAGGGGCTACAAGGATAGCCAATATTTTGGCCCTAGCCTTCAAGGTCAGTGAGGACTCAGGACATAAAAGAACCTGTGCTGTGACATCCTGTAACTCAGTGGTGTCCCAAATTTTCTGATCGAGGAGATTATGGGACCACAGAGGAAAGTGATTGATGATGTAGTGTGCCTAAGGAGAGTCACCTAGAGAGAAAAATTCTCTCAGACTTTCACAGAGAGCAAATTGGTCAAGCAATGGCTGTGACTCATCCACATGGTTGACACTGACAAAAGATCTACAAGGTGCTGTATATGGTGTCAGGGTAAACTCTGAGGGGATTTGACTGACCTTGTGAGATACAAAAGTTACATTTTTAGTTGTAAAGATCTTGCTTTAACTTGGTCTTAACCATCCAGCAGAAAACTATAGCCACAAGGTATAAAAAGCAAAGCTATATTAATGTGCTGAGCTGTAAAGGGCTCAAGTCAACAGCTTCTGACAATTGCTAGTTCTGCTGATAACCCATTACTAATATGGACTATTGGATTATATTGGGTTATTTTGCTGAATTCAAGCACCTATGATATTTGAACTGCCATCAAGTATGAAAAGGCCCTTTAAAGACTTCTCTGGGAGGCTGGGGAGATTGCTCAGTAGAATAAGCACTTGCAGTAGAATAAGGGCCTGGCAAGAGCAAGGGCCTGAGTTCAATCCCTGGTTCCACAAAAACAAAACAATACAAAACAAAAATAAAGAAACAAAAAAAACTTCTCCAAATACAGCTTCTCAGGGCTGGCCAAATAGCTCAGTAGATCAAAGTGCCTACCCTGAACACCCTGTAGACACTTCCCTAAAGTACAGAAAAACAAACAAACAAACAAACAAACAAAAAACCAAATGCAACTTCTCTAACAGCAATAGAACACCCATCTTTTTTTTTTTTGACAAAACAAAACAAAAAAAAGGGGATATAAATAAAGGATCATTTTGTAGTGAAAAAATATATATGTATACACAAAATAGTTATGATAGATATACAGCTACTTTCTCTTAGTTCAATGAGAAGAAAGGTTTATACTAATATTGTTTAGACAAGATATCATGTCTGCATCTTGTCTTCTGAATAACCACTAAGAAGACAATATGCAATGTATTAATTATTGTAATCATCCTGCTAACCCGTTTTGAAACTGTTTCAGTGCTATTTTATTTTCTCATTAAAATGAATAAAAAATTAAAAAAGAAAGAAAATCAGCAGTATTTCATGGCCTGGAATTCCAAATGTGGTCTGAAAAATCACCATCAGTGTTTGACTGAGTTTACTATGTCATTTTTCTTTTCAAATATGTCATTATCACAGTCTCCCTTCTAAGCCCTAAGCATGCTGTTATTAACTTGCTTTTAAGTTTCTCAGTGAAGCACTATTTAGGGTGTACATTTTAAAAAAGATATTATTGCACTTAAAAGTCATAGAAAGATGCAAGGGACATCTCCCTGTCAGGGCTCACTTGGCCAAGGTGAACAATGATGTGGTTGCCATTCCCAGCAAAGATCGCCTTTCTCCTGGGTTCTGAGGTCTGGGCAGGGAGATAGAATATGTTCTCTCCTGACCAGCAAGTGTCCAGCTTGTATTCAACCTTTTCCTCACAGCCCTTCACTCCCTGTACCATTCCCTGCACAAGCTAAAAATTCAAAACCATATTTAACAGTTAGAAAAGGAAACAGGAAACAGCCAGAAATACATTTATTTATTTATTATTTTTATTTTTATTTTATTTGGTGGAAATGGGGATTGAACTCAGGCCCTTGTGCTTGCCAAGGAAGCACTTATTCCACTGAGTCATCTCCCCGGCCCCTAGAATTTTTTTAAAAAGGTATTTAATTATTCTTCTCTAGTTAAGACAAAATACAATTGCTGGGTTTTCCAGAAGGCATGGATACATCTTGATTCCACTTTGTGTTCTCCTCCTCAGAAGTGACTGCATCCCACTGAGGGGTGCAGTGTCGTAGGACTGGAGGCCAGCAGCCAGCACGAACTCGCCTTGTGAACTTGTGCCTATCTGACTTACATTCACTTCCTGGACCTTGGTTTTGTCATCTATAAAATGGGATGATAGTACTCTTTCATAGACTCACTTCAGGTATTTATTGGTAAAATTGATGCAAAAATGTTTAAAATTGTGCCTGACACAGGAACACGAAATGCTTGCTTTTCTTGCTCTTAAGTTTTTATATTTGAGAAAATCATATTCCAAAAGGAACTCACAGATTCCCTGATATACTATTGGAGGGTAGGGATAGGAAGGGTTTTCATTTGATTGTTCCATTTTGTTTTTGGCTGAACTTTTGCCTGGCTAGTCTAGCATATAACCATTTATTCAGGACAATACTATTGGCAAGTATAATTTATCATCTTCTGAGTTTTTCTTTTCTACTTCTACCACACGTCCTAGGAGAGATACCAGGGATACTTGTTTGGAGCAATGTAGTAGTTATTACCAGTGCCCCAGTAACATCCAGTTCACAAGACATCCCTAAAGAGGGACTGCAACATAGCTTAGTGGTAGAGCACTTCCTTAGCACGGGTGAGGTTTTGGATTAAATACCCAGTATCAAAAATTTAAAAAAAAAAAAAAAGGATACAGGTTTCTTGTTTTTCTTACTTTTCATTTATTTTCTAAGTCAAGACCTAGAGAGCAAGTTACTTGGCATTCCAGATTTTTTTTTTTGAGGGGGGGACCAGGGATTGAACTCAGGCCCTTGTGTTTGCCGGGGAAGTGCTTATTCTACTAAGCCATCTCCCTAGCCCCCCCCCCCCCCAGATCTTTGAAGAAAGAGCAGCTTAGTGCTTGGGCCAGAGATAAAATCTACAGGCAGGATGCCAGCAATTTCTCCTCCCATTCTCTTTGTAGGCTTCCAGAGTCACTTCCCTGAAGTCTACACGTAACCTTGAAATCCTCACTATAACATTCTAAGTCATTTCCAGTTGTTCAGAATTGATACGTGAGTTAAAACATGTTTGTCACCTCCAGTTTAGCAGATAATGTAGTCGTAAGAGGCAGGAGCAGCCTTTTGACTGGTTCACTTGTTGTAGAGATTTTGTATCCTTATGTCTGAAGTTAGCTAGAATTGTTTAATGAAAATCTGAAAGCTGTATGAAGAACTCACAAAAATGTTCTTGCATGAGTCTTCTGCAGCTTTACACTGACAGTTCTGGCATTCTGCATCGGTCACTCTCGCCGATGTTCACAGTGCCCTCGCAGGGATCAGCTTCGATTCTTACAGTCTCACTCCAAGGAGGGAGGAATTCCACAGCTGAGCAGCTTCCATTTTGCTGATCTGTCAGTCTAGCTGCTGAAGACAGTGACAACAGAGGAGGGATTGCTCAGGAAGTTCAAAGCATTCAGCAGGGAGGGCATCATCTGGTCCTATGACTCCTCTGGACTGAACTGAAACACAGAAGAGCAGAGCACACAGATGAGGACCATGAAGCTCAGGGAACAGGTGTCATCCTCCAGTAGCTAGGTGGGGAGGCCACAGGTCTGTATGTGTCATGCATTTTGTCTGTGGCTTCCCTGGCCCCTAAGGTCAGTGACCTGATGTTGGCTGAGACCCTTCTGGAAGAGGGAGGGTGAGCTAACAGAATCCACATGGTGACCTCATCCTGTCCTCAGGGTTCCACATGTCACCAGAGCCCAGAGGTGAGTATACTTGAGACCTATGAGTCACCATACTTAGTGTTGGGAGTTCACCCCCATGCTAACTCCTTACTTACCAGATTAGAATACTCATTGTGTAGTGCAACTCATGCTCCTTGGTTCTGGGCTGTAACATAAATTTGTTTAAAGTATCAACTTTTGCATGAGCAGTATCTTGTCTTCTTTGATATTTTCCTCCTTGAGGCCCTTTAGTCAGTGTTGCACTGCTACTGTTGTTTGTCTGGGATCTCAGTACAGCTTTTGGTTTTAGGGTTGATGTTTTAAACACTGGAGACAGATTATTATAAACCTAGTCACTGTGTTTCACTTGCTAACCTCCTAAGTAACCTCACTCATGGGCTAACTCTTCGGAGAATTGCTGGGACTCACATTGGTTGGTCAGACTTTTTTCAGTACTAACATGGCTAAATAGAATTTAGAATAGGAAAACTGTATGTTTTCAAGCACATATTGGCTAAAAAAATTGTACAATTCTTTATGGAAATAATGCACCTTTTTAATAAAGTGAACAGTCATCTGAGAAATCTGAATTCAAATTTTAAAATTTTAGATTTTCTTAAATATAAACCACAATATTTGCCTTGATTTTTACTGCTCAGGTTATTCTTAGCTCAGGGTCATGCTAACGCTAAAATAAATATGTGTATTATATTAGGTTCCTGAGATTCTTATCAGTAAAATGGAGATATTAAAAAAAAATTACAGGTTTGCGGTAAGAGTGTTATAAATAATACAGCGCTCTGGGAACACAGGATTTCTCCTTAAACCATAAACACCAGAATGATCTCTTGTTAGCCCCACTCTCTAAGTATTCTCAAGCTGGAAATAAAAGTGACACTAAACTAAATTTCTAATACCACAGAGATTGTCTGTGAAATCAAGTAAGTAGAGTTCTCTAGGCCAAACATGGCTGCAAGGCAATTGGAAGCACTTGGATAACCACATCCTTCTCTTTCTAGTACAGTAAGAACATTTCCCACACAGGATGATCAAATACTCTTCACTTCTTCAGAGAATTCAGACTCTTGGTGGTGTTACAATTTCCCACATAATAGAAAAATTCATACCAAATCAGTAAGGCATTGGGAAATCCTCTCAGGAACAGGGAACTAGAAGGCGCTGATGTGACCACTGCTGCTCAGTGCCTGGATCTGGGTGGCCCACTTCCTATCTCTAGGTCACCCACTTCCTGTCTCTCTCACATGGCAGTTTCCTTCTCCTCAATGCTTTTTTTCTCGCTGAGTAAATGAGGTGTTTCAGAGAAGGTGGGATTTCCTCTCCCTCTGACAAATGAAAAAGTGGGAGGAAAGAGATAATTGTGCTTTGTTTTACACTCCTAATACAGGGCTATAAACTTAGAGCTTCCCAAGGTGAAGCTACCACAATAGAGACTGTGAATGAAGTTGGGGTATTATGCTCCATCCACTCATCTCAGGGCTTTGGAGAAAACTTTGTTGACATTTAAGCTGGTAAAAAGTTTTAGCTCAGAAGAATTTTGAGGGGTAAAGTTCAAAATTATTTCATTATACATCCAGCTTTTTCCTCAGACTGGAAGTTTGGAGCATGTCTGTCTAACTTGAATTCACAATTTGGGTGTGTAGGATAGTATCCGAAAGAAATAAGTTGGCAACATTTTCTTGCTTGGTGAATAAAGATTTCAGAGTCCTATCATTTCATTATCAAATGCTTCTTTGATCTAGCTATCAAAATAAAGGATGGGGGTTGATTGTGTAGAAACTGATGCTAAGGTGTAAATCATGTCTGATTAGCATCATAACCCTATAGGATATTTCTTTCCAGATAATACTGAATTATGAACTTGGTCAGTACATCCATAATATTGGTGAGGGAGATACCCCTTATAATGAACAGGCAAAGGTGCCACAAGACAAAAGACCTCTTCTTCATACCTGTCTTTTGGATTTATAGCTTCCTGTTTTCCATTTAAGTCACCTGACAAGTTCACATTCTTCAATTATTGCCTTCCTCTTTGGCTTAGTAGGAAAAATATGTTTTCTATATTTTCATCTTTTCTAGTTACGTTAGTTTAATCAAATTTCCTACCTTGTAATTTTATGATTCCATCACTCAGAATTTTGTGTCTCCTGCCTGGCAAGGAAGGAAGATGTTAAGCTTGCAGAGCAGGCGCAATGGAGCTTGCGTGATAGGAGAGTAGAAGAGGAAAAGACTATGCAAACAGGGACATGGGTGATTTCCCCTAAGTTCTGCAAGAGATTCAGGAGTCATCTGCCTGCTTGCAAAACCAACACCATCATCAAATATGCAGTAAGATGATAGCATGAAGTATAAGCCTAGCCAAAACCACCAGAACTGGAGTAGATCCAAGCCAAACACAGACAGGAAGCCACCCACTGGAACACAGTGAGTTTAGGTGCTCCTGAGCAGAGGGCTGAGGTGCCCATTGGCTAACAGGCAGCTCTCCTCAGTGATGGCTTCTGAGCTCACGGCTGGGAGGGAGCAATGTGCCAAAAATACCTTAGGAAAAAAGTGAAAGATGTTAAATAGAGTGTCTCCCAGATGCTTAAAATAATCATAACATTTTACTCTTCTCAAGGAGACTGAATATCTTATAGTTTTAATTATTTACTTGAATATTTTGTGAGAAATGAGTCCCAATCAATTACTTTACAGTGGGATGTTTTGCTTGTTTCCTAGATCTATGTTGATAACCAAGACTTACTCTCTGTTTAATTGAAGTTTATGATCTCTTGGTGGATGATGGAGATTGATTTCCTTGGTACTTTCTACTACTGCAATTATAACTTCTATTAGATAATACTGATAAAACACTTAACAAGTGCTAGGTGCTATTTGAAACTCGACATATTTTAATTGTCTTCATCCATTCACAATGTTATGAGTTAGACATTATTATCTCCAATTTGGGGAAGAGGAAATTGAGTCATGGGAGATGAAGCCATTCCATTTCTAAGTGACCAAGTCAGGATTACTACAAAAACATTGACTTCTAATGATAATAGGATTTTTTTTTTTTAAGAGGAAAACTTGTTTTTCCCTGAAAATCTTTTGGAACTAGGAAGCAGTCATGAAACACTCATGTATATATTTAAATATTTGTAAAATGCCTAGTATGTGCCCGATACCGAACTAAGCACTGGAAGAACCTTCCTCATGTAAAGAGGTTCCCTGGTGGATGCTGTGGCTCTCTGTGAACATCATGAAGATAGCCATCACTCTGGGAAACAGGAAAAGGGCTCAGGAACCGCTCCCCTGAACCAGGCTGGCTGTCCAGGCTCCACTGTGTTGCTGGACTTGCATCTAGCTGTTTCCTGCACTTGTAGGAAAGCAAATATCTCTGTAGAACAATTCCACTTCCTTGTTAGTTGCCGGAATTGTTCCAGCCTGGTGTTCCTTCATGCCCACTGACAGAACCTGTCAGTTTGACCCAGATGAGCACTTCACTGTGGAAGCTCCAGCATTTTGCTATCTGCCTTGAATGGGAAATGAGTACTTGTGCTCTTCCTCTAACCTCAAAGTCCTTTAGTTCACCCTGGAAAAACATGGAGAGTCTGTTGAGAGAAAGCCTCTTAATCAGGGATAGTCTATGCCTCCTTCCTTATCTATCAGAGGTCCCATTAACTCAAGAGAGTTTCATGATCAATCTCTTTGTGCTCTCTTTCCCTTCCTGTTTGGTGCTTCGCAGAGTACCAGACTCTGTCCCTCAGTCCATGGCTCTTGGAAAGGGAGGGTAAATTTAGAACGCTACACTACCTGTTGTACTGTCCTGTTGGCTTCTTCCAGATAAAGATTTGAGGAGGAGTAGTCTATTTGGGGTGTTTATCCCTTTCCTATAGACACTGTAGTGCTGAGTAACAAGTATCTACTGCTATGTGTCAGCATCAGGACGATGAGCATTTACTTGGCCCAGTAGTCTGTAGATGGGCCTACTTGAGTGGGACTCATTGGCTGACTCTGCCACCACATGGTCACCAGGCTGGCAGTTGACCCAGGAAGACATGAGGAGGGGTGACTGGAGTGACTTCTCTCTGATGCAGTCTCTCAGTCTTCAGGGACAAGGCATTGTCCTCCCCATGAAGATGGCAGAGGCTAGGATAAGCAGAAACCCACAAGTGCACCATGTTTTTTGCCATCACAGAAAGTCACAAGATTGCCATGATTGGAACAAAGACATTAGGAGCAGACAAGGGAAAACAGCTGTGAGGGAAGGTGGGCAGGGAGCCTGGGCATGCAGGGAAAGTCCTGAGACCAAGGGCAAGTCTGACTGACTGCATAAGGCAGGGAAGGAGAGTTGGTTCAAGAGTCCTAGAATGCCTGGCAATCTAAAATCACGTGGCAAGTTGGAGGATCTTTCAAGTCATCATTGAGCATCAGAGCATCTCATGTCTTCCCAAGAGTGAGCAGTCACTGGCTAGGAGAAGACTGGAAAGCATTTCCTTAACATAGATGCAGTGATGAGTTTTAGATCATAACAGCTACAACTTTACTTCATGAAGCTGGAGATCTACAAGCTATCTTATCGTGCCTGATACATAGTTTCACCTCAGAGTCTGAGGATGAGAAAATGTATTCTGTCTCTAATGAGGAAAAAAAAACCCAACAAATTCACATGGTGAAGTGTACTGATACAAGTAAGGGTAAAGTTTGGGACCATTCGTGCTTCCAGCATGTGAGGTGGAGGTAAAGGAAATCTAGGCTGAGCAGTGAAGTGATTACAAGAGCATAAACAGAAGACCTACACTGTGGGCAAACTCAGTTTCCTCGATTGGTAAAATTCTAGAGACCAGTGTAAAAGCCCAATGCCAAAGGACTCCACTGTATGGGAAAATCTGATGAGAGGAATTTATTGTCAGTGTGGATGAGTTTAAGTGGGAATCATGGGATCATCAGTGAAAAGAAAGATGATGGAACAGATGATGGAGAGTCTTGATTGCCAGGCTAAGAAGTTTCAAGCTTGTTTGTATGCAGCAGTGGGAAGGGATGTTGCACATTTGGAGGTGCATAATGTGAAGACTGACTTTAGTCATGGGGTGAGGAGGCTTGGGTTGGACTGCTGAGCAATAGGAGAAGAGGATGAAGAGAAGGAATGGGAGTGCATGCTAGGCTGTTGTCAATGGGAAGAAATAACTGTGGATTTAGTAGACATTGATGGAGAAGGTGATGACAGTTGTAGTTGGCCAGGAGTAGGGAAGCCATGATGATCAGGAAAGCACTAGCTGTGTGACTGAAGGGATGGCGGGGCTTAGGATAGAAATGGTGGATCGAGGGGGAGTGGAATAATAAATGTGTACTCTAGGTGGGGAAATGGCGATGTTTGTATTGGTTGTGCTTGTACTGGATTGAGATATGAAGAGAACATCAAGGTGTTGGAGATGATTGTGGACAGCTGGAAACATGACACTGCAGCTTAGGTGAGAATCAGAGCTAGGAAAGCAGAACCAGGAACCATTCCAAGATGTTGAGCTGTGATCAAGAGAAAAAAGGTGACATGGCCCTTCCTCACAGGCTGTGGGCCGTAATGACTTTTCCTCCATGTGACTGACTGGATAGGGGACAAGCTTACTTCTGCTGAAGGCCAGCCCAGCACTTTCCCCATCTCTGTCTACCCAAGGTATAGGAAGTAGTCAGTACAGGACAGAGGCTGAGGGAGGGAGCATGAGCTCCAGAGAGGAGCCTGTCCTCCCTTTCCTGCAAATCCCCTTACACTGGCCCATGAGTTTCTCAGTTTTATGGAGTGTGCTTGTGTTTGCGCTGGTCTCCCTGTATCTGCAGGATATTTGTAAACCTGCTATCACTGTGTCTTTGAAAAACATATCTATAACATGTTTTTCCAGGTAATATCACAATTGGAAGAATAAACATAAAATATGTAACTAAGACCAGGATAAATTTTTTAGAACCAACGATATTAGTATATAAGCTCAGTTTGAGACCTTAAAACCAAATGCAAATGCTAGTGGAAATTCCCTGGTTTCTGCCAGACAGGTTTGAATATGACCGGGGCCACACGGGCTTTTAGGTAGCTGATTCACAGAAGATGTTACAAGTACTTACAGTGTAGGAGGTAGCTCCATGTGAGGTTCCTAACAAAAATTTGTGTTACTGAGCATCTTCCCTTCACATCTAGAAATCTTGTACCTACTCACAGACAAAGCCATCTCAGGCCAGCTGAAGGAGTTCTTTACTAAAGCCACATCTGTGGCCACATGCTCTCTTCCACTGATGTTGTTCTGTCATCCACTCACACTGTGTTCTGTGTCAGCTTCCTTCTCAGGCAATTATGTGCTTATTAATAATTACAATAACTACTTTAAGTATATCCCATTGCTAAGCTCTGTGCTAAGTAATCTACCTGTAGAGCCTCATTTTCATTTTGACAGCAACTCTACGATGTAGTTCTTGTATTTCCACTTAATAGTGAATAACACATTGAGTGATGTCAATAACTTGGTCACAGCCATATGAACATGAAGAGAAAAGGCTGGGATTTGAGCTCATAGCTTCCTACTTAGTAATGAAAGAATGTGTGTACATGTATATATAATAAGTTTAGAGTCATCTCAATGATATTTTCTAGGTTTTTAACCCTGAATTTGAACTATTTTCTTGATATTTTGTTTTTAGATGCTCTATCAAACTTGAAATTGCTGGCTTCTTGGTCCTAATTAAAGAAGGTAGGCAGGAGATAAGTAGTTGCACAACATAATGGGATCGTAAAGTTCAGATCACTTACCTTATTTATTCAATTATTTATCAATGGAACTTCACATGTCATGATAATCTTTGCCCAACATCTACATGAAACAGTAAAATAATGAAGATAAAAATAGTGCTGTGTCATAGGCAAGAAAACCATTGCCTTGGAGGCTGCATTAATTCTGTTCATATAAGGTAGGTGGGATCTTAACACTACCTCTCTTTTTGTCCTCACTAAACTTCACTTCATGAGAGAACATCAACTTGAAAGTGGTACAGCTCTGAATAGACCACATGATGGATGGATAGATGGTGGGAGAGGGAGAGGGAGAGGGAGAGGGAGG
>NW_004524604.1:1234278-1239071 GCF_000260255.1 Octodon degus | reverse complement strand
CAGACAGACAGACAGACAGACAGACAGACAGAGACAGAGACAGAGACAGAGAGGGACAGAGACAGAGACAGAGAGACACACAGAGAGAGACAGAAAGACAAAGAGACAGAAAAACAGAGACAGAGAGAGAAAGCAATGCAGAGAGACACAGAGACAGAGTCGTGTTGGGCTGGCCAGCAGGGGCTCTGCCCAGGTGCTATTACCAATTCACAGTACCACATTCCAGGGTCTGGCCTTTGGCTTTGTAGAAGCCACAAAACACTAGGAATGGATCTGGTTCTTGAGTAATGCAAACTTATTATTGTACTTCTTGATGCTAAATTGCAACCTCTAAAAAATGTTTCAAAACAGTCTTGAAATAAGAATGTATCTTACAATGAGAAATACAGCAATGAAAATGTAAAATTAAGGTCCTCAAAAGATTAGTATCCTTTGGCCAGTGACTTTTCTCCAGTATGTTTAGTATACTGGAAGGTAAGTTCATAGTCAGAAGGTTGCCATTGGGAATGGGATCCGTCAAAGAGCACTAGATCTCTGATTTAAATGTTTTAAAAGGCATGTGCTCTCCTCTATATGATGAGAGTGTAGATACCCTAGTTCCTCAACAGGGAGTTGGTGACTCTAGCAGACAGGAAGGGTAGAGCTTATATATTCCTCTCACTGTTTTTTCTGAGCGTGCTACAGTGCAGACATTGGAAAGGTAAAAACAACACTTCACTTTGCCTCTGGATTTTTGCAAGTGAAGCAGAATCTCTGAGCATTATGCTTGTGCATATTTTCAGAGTAAGAGGAGGCTGAGGCCTTTCTCTTTGCTGATGCTTTGCAGTGATTTTAGCATCACAGTGTTTCTGTATCCAGTCTCATGCTGTGATGTCTACCGAAGAGACCAATTTTGACTCCTAAGTCAAGTGATAGTGGGGTACATTCTTTTTTTTTTTTTTTTTTTTTTTTTTTTTTTTTTGTGGAACCGGGGATTGAACTCAGGCCCTTGCGCTTCCAGGGAAGCGCTTATTCCACTGAGCCATCTCCCCAGCCCTGATAGTGGTACATTCTTAAAGGAAAGGATTTCATCAACAATTTCTGTTTTCTGTCCTGAATCCTGATTTTCCTCAATAGAGTTGTTTCTTTTTAATCCTGTTAGGATAGCCTGTTCATTACAGTCAGATTTTGACAACCCAGGGGCCATTCATATATTTTTCTTCTCTGCTTTATAGTCCATTGATTCTATATTTGACCTCTGAAAAGCAATGCTATTTTAGACTTTTAGAAAGTACTTAATATTTTTCCTCCTTTATAATACACAGGAACAAATTTTAAGGTCTGGGGGGAGATGGTTAGCAAACATGACAGTATTACAACTTATTTGTCATGTAGTGAGAAACGTCACCAGATGGAGAGTCCATTGCACAGCCACGCCATTTGTCTCATCTTGTCATTGTTCAGATTTAGACTCTTCCTTATTCTACCAGCCACAGTGCATTAGGTTAGAGTCATCCTTACCTGTTTTGTGCCCCTCCCCATGAACTACTCATCTTTTTCTCCTAGCAAGTCAGCAGTATACAGAAGGCTGACAATTGCTTGCAAGCTCCAGCTGTTTTGAGGCAAGGCCATGAGCAGTGACACATGTTTACTCATGTGGCCAAGGACATATAATTTGGGACACTCAATATTTTGTGTAGTCTTCTTTCATCTTCCAAACACAAGATAACATCAGAACAAATGTTTCCAAATGAGAGTGGTAAGATGGGACTCCCTGCCCCTTCCCTTCGCCACCATCAGACTGAGCCAAGGCCAAGGCATTTTTGTGACTTCATAGAGTGTTTGGCACACTCCATATACCCACTGTGGGGTGATCTGCTGACCAACTGCATCTCTGAGGAGATAGCATGCCTTTTATCTTTTAAAAATAACTAAGATGCATGTAAGCCTATGACACAACAATTCTATTCCTTTTTATCTCTCACTGTCACTTCTCATTTTTATCTGCTCATTACATTTAATTATGGTTGAATTTTCAAAGCAAGGTTACCTTTCTTCTGTCCACCAGGACAGGCAACTGTGGCCTATGTGGATACAGACTGGCTTTGTTTGCCTAGAAATCCTTTTATAGAGACAGCTTTTCAAAAAAGAAGAGAGAAGAGGAAATGTAGGAAGCTCAGTACTAGATCTGGCCCACTGGATAGTCTCCTATTCATTTCTTATTTTATTATCATTATTATGGTTGGAAAAGGACCAAGGACCTTTGTGCAGGACAGAACAGCACGCACAGACAGGGTGATGCCATCCTGGCAGGATGTGTCCTCAGCCTCCTTTAATGACTAATCACAAACTTACTGTCAGCCTATCTGAACTCTATGTTGTCTTCATTTTCTTCTCATTCTGTGCAGTCCTTGTGTTATCACACGGACTTTGTGGTTATTGTGGCTGAAGAGTTCTCTTTTAAATTCCCAAGTATCCTGGAATTCACTAAACAAGTCTGTCCCTTTGTTAAGAATAAGATGACAGTTGAAGAATGAAAACAAGGATGTAAGTTTTAAAAGGCACACAAGGGATAAAAATAGAAAAGCCAGGGAACACTGTCTCTTGTCCTTCTCGTGCTTTTCTCTGTTTGTCAAGGCCAAGCGTTTCCTGACATCCCTCCGGCTTACCTGATCAGGCTGTCTTCATCTTTCCTGTGTTCTTCCATAATTTCGTTGGAGGTGGTGCGTTAACGGGGCTGCACCATTAGCACTATGTGCCCTCATGTAGGGCAGGCAGCAGAAGTGGTTTTGTCCATCAGCATTTGTGCTTTCCTATATGCAGGCTACTGACTCAGAAATCACCACCGTCCTCTGGGCCACCATCATCGTGTGTCACCATAAAGGTATCACTTGAAGGAGGTTTCATTGTGATTCCAAGCCCCAGTGTGTCCATTAACCCACCTTTATTCTGGCCTTCATGTTGAAAGAATCACCCATTTTACATCACAAGTTTTCCATTGAAAAATGTATCACATTTTCCACACACCCTTTCCCTTCATTTAAACTCCCATCACCCAGGTCCCTTTACCTAGCTTGTGAAAGCCATTTGAATACCCAACACAGAACTGCTAGTCTGTTCTGAACTGCTACCTTCCTTGATGCAGAAAGGATACTTAGGGCTGGAGAGATATCTCAGGGGTCTAAGCACTGCCTGGAAAATGTAGGGACTTGGGTTTAATCCCTGGCACCAGATGCCATGCTACCTGTAATTCCAGTGCCGGGGAGGCTGAGACAGGAGGATCACTATGAATCTGAGCTGCATAGTCAGACCCTGTACCAAATACATGCATAAATAAAAGATTTTTAAAAATTTGAAAAAGCAAGGATACTAAACACAAATTTCAAGTTAACATTCTGTGCCTTTTTTCCTTTTTCTTTTCTTTTCTTTTTTTTTTTTTACATATTTTGGCATATGCTGATCCTGAGATCAATAAAAATTTCCTTTTCTTTAGTATAAGACAGATTTCTCTGATATTACTTTCTGGAATTGTGTTTTTAATCTGAAATATAAGACTTTAATTATCTTTATTCCTTGAACGTTCAAGCTATTTTATGCCCCAAATCTTGATTTTAAAAACAATTTTAAATATTAAATTTGTTCATTTATTTAACTCTATCTTTATTTTTTTTTGGTAGGAGTATTTTTGGTAACCTTGGGGATGAGAAGTTATGGAATAACATTGTAGTTATGGAATACGGTCCACTGCAGGTCTCCTAATGATTGCGCTGAACCTTGGCAGACTTGTGCTCTGGAAATCCATACTAGAGAAATAGATATTGAAGAACAATCTACTCTTATAGCTTCTAAAAACAGTTGCATTTAATTAAAGTCAGTGTCTAAACTGTATGAACAAATAATGTATGCAGAAAGTAAGTAAAAAAAAAAAAGAAAATGAAAATCGCCAGTGATTGCACTATACAGACTTGGCGAATGGTAATATTTTAAAATCCGTCTTCTAGTTTCTTTTCTGCACGCATACACCTATTTCTTGGATGTATTCCAATTGTATATACTGCTCCTTCACCTTCTGTTTGAACTTGACAATCTACATTGTCCATTCTTACATGTTTTATTAAGTAATAATGTTGTGTACATGTAATTGCTCCTTAGTATTCCACTAGTGATATGGCATCTTTCACTTTAATCATTATCTTGTTCCCATTGAGAAGACTTACATTCATTCCTGATGTATCCAGCTCTTTTTCCCATTGCACCTTTCTTCTCTGGCTAGATTGAAAGTTTCTCCTCTCCAGTGTGCTGGCTAGAAAATCAGTATGGTGTCCTCCGCAAGAGCCCTCTGAGAGTGCTGCTTTGGCCTGTTTCTCATGTTAGACTGCAGTAGTTTCTTTCCACTCTGTTACCTTTTCCAGTATACAAAAACTGAAGCATTCTGGGAACAAGACTGAGACGGATGGGTGGAAAGCAGCTTGAGTAGATAGGAAGAGATGAGAGATATTGGCTTTCAAAGGACATAGGATGGGCACCATACCATAAGCGTGTCCAACACAGGCCACCTTTGTTTACACCCTCTTTTTACAAATGTTATACTAAAATATTTAAGAAGTTTATTACTTATATATATTAACTACATCATATACTTTATATGTTACTCAAGAAAATTCTTCACTCAGTGAGGCAGGCAGAGGGAGAGATAGACAGAGATAGAGAGAGAAAGAGAAAGAGAGAGAGACAGACAGAGAGACAGAGACAGAGAGAGAGGCAGTGAGAGGAGAGAGAAGAAAGGGCAAGCTGGGGAAAGAGTTAATTAGCTA
>NW_004524604.1:1206143-1228658 GCF_000260255.1 Octodon degus | reverse complement strand
TTTTTTTTTTTTTTTTTTGTGGAACCGGGGATTGAACTCAGGCCCTTGCGCTTCCAGGGAAGCGCTTATTCCACTGAGCCATCTCCCCAGCCCTGATAGTGGTACATTCTTAAAGGAAAGGATTTCATCAACAATTTCTGTTTTCTGTCCTGAATCCTGATTTTCCTCAATAGAGTTGTTTCTTTTTAATCCTGTTAGGATAGCCTGTTCATTACAGTCAGATTTTGACAACCCAGGGGCCATTCATATATTTTTCTTCTCTGCTTTATAGTCCATTGATTCTATATTTGACCTCTGAAAAGCAATGCTATTTTAGACTTTTAGAAAGTACTTAATATTTTTCCTCCTTTATAATACACAGGAACAAATTTTAAGGTCTGGGGGGAGATGGTTAGCAAACATGACAGTATTACAACTTATTTGTCATGTAGTGAGAAACGTCACCAGATGGAGAGTCCATTGCACAGCCACGCCATTTGTCTCATCTTGTCATTGTTCAGATTTAGACTCTTCCTTATTCTACCAGCCACAGTGCATTAGGTTAGAGTCATCCTTACCTGTTTTGTGCCCCTCCCCATGAACTACTCATCTTTTTCTCCTAGCAAGTCAGCAGTATACAGAAGGCTGACAATTGCTTGCAAGCTCCAGCTGTTTTGAGGCAAGGCCATGAGCAGTGACACATGTTTACTCATGTGGCCAAGGACATATAATTTGGGACACTCAATATTTTGTGTAGTCTTCTTTCATCTTCCAAACACAAGATAACATCAGAACAAATGTTTCCAAATGAGAGTGGTAAGATGGGACTCCCTGCCCCTTCCCTTCGCCACCATCAGACTGAGCCAAGGCCAAGGCATTTTTGTGACTTCATAGAGTGTTTGGCACACTCCATATACCCACTGTGGGGTGATCTGCTGACCAACTGCATCTCTGAGGAGATAGCATGCCTTTTATCTTTTAAAAATAACTAAGATGCATGTAAGCCTATGACACAACAATTCTATTCCTTTTTATCTCTCACTGTCACTTCTCATTTTTATCTGCTCATTACATTTAATTATGGTTGAATTTTCAAAGCAAGGTTACCTTTCTTCTGTCCACCAGGACAGGCAACTGTGGCCTATGTGGATACAGACTGGCTTTGTTTGCCTAGAAATCCTTTTATAGAGACAGCTTTTCAAAAAAGAAGAGAGAAGAGGAAATGTAGGAAGCTCAGTACTAGATCTGGCCCACTGGATAGTCTCCTATTCATTTCTTATTTTATTATCATTATTATGGTTGGAAAAGGACCAAGGACCTTTGTGCAGGACAGAACAGCACGCACAGACAGGGTGATGCCATCCTGGCAGGATGTGTCCTCAGCCTCCTTTAATGACTAATCACAAACTTACTGTCAGCCTATCTGAACTCTATGTTGTCTTCATTTTCTTCTCATTCTGTGCAGTCCTTGTGTTATCACACGGACTTTGTGGTTATTGTGGCTGAAGAGTTCTCTTTTAAATTCCCAAGTATCCTGGAATTCACTAAACAAGTCTGTCCCTTTGTTAAGAATAAGATGACAGTTGAAGAATGAAAACCAGGATGTAAGTTTTAAAAGGCACACAAGGGATAAAAATAGAAAAGCCAGGGAACACTGTCTCTTGTCCTTCTCATGCTTTTCTCTGTCTGTCAAGGCCAAGCATTTCCTGACATCCCTCCGGCTTACCTGATCAGGCTGTCTTCATCTTTCCTGCGTTCTTCCGTAATTTCGTTGGAGGTGGTGCGTTAACGGGGCTGCACCATTAGCACTATGTGCCCTCATGCAGGGCAGGCAGCAGAAGTGGTTTTGTCCATCAGCATTTGTGCTTTCCTATATGCAGGCTACTGACTCAGAAATCACCACCGTCCTCTGGGCCACCATCATCGTGTGTCACCATAAAGGTATCACTTGAAGGAGGTTTCATTGTGATTCCAAGCCCCAGTGTGTCCATTAACCCACCTTTATTCTGGCCTTCATGTTGAAAGAATCACCCATTTTACATCACAAGTTTTCCATTGAAAAATGTATCACATTTTCCACACACCCTTTCCCTTCATTTAAACTCCCATCACCCAGGTCCCTTTACCTAGCTTGTGAAAGCCATTTGAATACCCAACACAGAACTGCTAGTCTGTTCTGGACTGCTACCTTCCTTGATGCAGAAAGGATACTTAGGGCTGGAGAGATATCTCAGGGGTCTAAGCACTGCCTGGAAAATGTAGGGACTTGGGTTTAATCCCTGGCACCAGATGCCATGCTACCTGTAATTCCAGTGCTGGGGAGGCTGAGACAGGAGGATCACTATGAGTCTGAGCTGCATAGTCAGACCCTGTACCAAATACATGCATAAATAAAAGATTTTTAAAAATTTGAAAAAGCAAAGATACTAAACACAAATTTCAAGTTAACATTCTGTGCCTTTTTCCCTTTTTCTTTTCTTTTCTTTGTTTTTTACATATTTTGGCATATGCTGATCCTGAGATCAATAAAAATTTCCTTTTCTTTAGTATAAGACAGATTTCTCTGATATTACTTTCTGGAATTGTGTTTTTAATCTGAAATATAAGACTTTAATTATCTTTATTCCTTGAACGTTCAAGCTATTTTATGCCCCAAATCTTGATTTTAAAAACAATTTTAAATATTAAATTTGTTCATTTATTTAACTCTATCTTTATTTTTTTTTGGTAGGAGTATTTTTGGTAACCTTGGGGATGAGAAGTTATGGAATAACATTGTAGTTATGGAATACGGTCCACTGCAGGTCTCCTAATGATTGCGCTGAACCTTGGCAGACTTGTGCTCTGGAAATCCATACTAGAGAAATAGATATTGAAGAACAATCTACTCTTATAGCTTCTAAAAACAGTTGCATTTAATTAAAGTCAGTGTCTAAACTGTATGAACAAATAATGTATGCAGAAAGTAAGTAAAAAAAAAAAAGAAAATGAAAATCGCCAGTGATTGCACTATACAGACTTGGCGAATGGTAATATTTTAAAATCCGTCTTCTAGTTTCTTTTCTGCACGCATACACCTATTTCTTGGATGTATTCCAATTGTATATACTGCTCCTTCACCTTCTGTTTGAACTTGACAATCTACATTGTCCATTCTTACATGTTTTATTAAGTAATAATGTTGTGTACATGTAATTGCTCCTTAGTATTCCACTAGTGATATGGCATCTTTCACTTTAATCATTATCTTGTTCCCATTGAGAAGACTTACATTCATTCCTGATGTATCCAGCTCTTTTTCCCATTGCACCTTTCTTCTCTGGCTAGATTGAAAGTTTCTCCTCTCCAGTGTGCTGGCTAGAAAATCAGTATGGTGTCCTCCGCAAGAGCCCTCTGAGAGTGCTGCTTTGGCCTGTTTCTCATGTTAGACTGCAGTAGTTTCTTTCCACTCTGTTACCTTTTCCAGTATACAAAAACTGAAGCATTCTGGGAACAAGACTGAGACGGATGGGTGGAAAGCAGCTTGAGTAGATAGGAAGAGATGAGAGATATTGGCTTTCAAAGGACATAGGATGGGCACCATACCATAAGCGTGTCCAACACAGGCCACCTTTGTTTACACCCTCTTTTTACAAATGTTATACTAAAATATTTAAGAAGTTTATTACTTATATATATTAACTACATCATATACTTTATATGTTACTCAAGAAAATTCTTCACTCAGTGAGGCAGGCAGAGGGAGAGATAGACAGAGATAGAAAGAGAAAGAGAGAGAAAGAGAAAGAGAGAGAGACAGAGACAGACAGAGAGACAGAGACAGAGAGAGAGGCAGTGAGAGGAGAGAGAAGAAAGGGCAAGCTGGGGAAAGAGTTAATTAGCTAAATTGTCTAGGAACACACTATATATAATTTGCTTTCATTTTCTAAAACTCTAAAATTTGAGGAATGAAACAGTGGAGGATAGGGTTTAGTTTTCTAGTCCTTTTTTTTTATACAGAGAATCAAACTCAGGACCTTGTGCTTGCCAGGCAGGTGCTATGCCACTGAGAGAGATCCCTGGCCCTAGTTTCCTTTTTGCTTGAAGTTAAGTGTTTCATACTGAAACTCAGACATCAAACTTGAACCCTCCTTATCCTTCACCCCTCACCCAAATAGCTCACCATCAAGTCCTGTGTGCGTTGTCCCAACATTTCTACTTCTCCCCTTCCCCAAGCTATGTCTCATTTGGCTTAGGAGCACTGCACTATCCTCACTGGAATGTGTGTAGTTTCCATCTTAGGGGCCCACTGGGTTTGGTGAGCCCACACCCAATTTCCCTCACTGTAAAAGTATCTCTTCTCAATAAGGCTAATCTTGTCATTGCTTCCTTAGGGAATGTCAGTGGCTGCCTGCTGCTGTGAAGATTCTGTCCCCACAACCCAAAGGGCCTTTTGCCACCTGAGTGACAGCAGAGGAGGAAGGCCGAGAGCAGGTACGCTGGAGCTGAGAGGTCCTTGGTTCATTTGCTGCCTCTACTGCTCTGGCTCTGACCTTAGCGGTCTTGTGAGAGCCCTGTGCTAACTGTAGGATGGCCAGCTACGGTGCAGTTGGGGGTGGCAGGCCCAGGAATTTAGGTGGTGTAGCTGTCCCTCAAGTGGGATATGAGGGCCCTTTGCCTCTCTCTGCTTCTCAGCCAGCATGAGGTAAGTGGTTACACTTCTGATCTCACCATGAGGCACTGTCCCCCAAAGGCCCACAGCACCAGGGCCCAGTGACCATGGATGGGAACCTGGGACTGAGAGCTATGGTAGCCCTTTCCCTTGTAAGTTGTTTACCTCAGGTGTTTGTCATAGTGAGTGAAAGCTGACTGATGCATCCACCACTAAGCAGTGGTGCCATCCCCAGTAGCTCTTTACTTACCTTCTTTATTCCTCAGTTTCCTCATCTAAATAATAAATTTAAAGGTCTTAGCCTCAGAAGGATTTGGGGAGAATTGAAAGAAACTGAAACTTTCTGAAAGTTAGAGTCATCCCTCAGCTTTTTCTCCCATCTTCCCTGGAGCTCTGTGAGCCTCAGCCACCACGGCTTTCCTTCACTTCCTCAGACACACCACATCCTTCTTGCCCATGTTCCTGTCTCCTGTTACCGCTATCCTGTCCCTCACCTGTGATCTCTGACCCTGCCCCAACCTAAGCCTACCTGATCTGTCCCTTGTGGCCCATGTCTTGTGATTGTTCGATTAATGTTCACCTCATCTGATAGGCATCATCTGTGTTCCTTACACTGTCACTTTTATGCCTGGCAAGTGACACAGTACAGGGCTCAGCACAACATCCTTTGCAGTGGCTTGGCTTCTGTCGTGTGATGCCATGCCAAGCCAAAAGGGGGCACCCAAACGCATACTATGATCAGTGACTCCTGGCTGGCCTGGTGCTCGCACTTGATCTCAGTGTGGCCTGAAGCCCAGGGTCAACTCACAGTGCCCAAGTATCATTTTTTAAGAGCCAAAACGTTTGGAAAATCCATGCATGTTTATTTTTATGTTTAAAGAAATCTTAGCTGATAATGTTGTTCTCCCTGTTATTTCTTAAGGCCTTCTGGTCACAACGTCTTTTCTCATAGTAGAATCAAAGAACTAGGGGAGATACACAAATAGTGTCCAGCTTACTAAGCTGTGATTTTGGGTGATGTGAAAGCAGTACACACTCTGGAGAAGCCACACTTTGAGCTCTGAATATTTATCTTTATTCAAGATAGTACAGCGGTTTCTCAGGGCACCCAGGAGCCAAGGTCAGTGGTGTGAGAGCTTGAAAGGAAGCCAGGCTCAGGAATGGCAGTCAGAGCTGGGTGTATTTGAGATATTTTCCCTTTTAATGTTCTGAATAACTCTGACTTTGTGAGGACATAAGCCCATAAGTCAAGAAGCATCTGTATTTTTCTTTGAGAGAGAGAGAGAGAGAGAGAGAGAGAGAGAGAGAGAGAGAGAGAGAGAGGCAGGCAGGCAGGCAGGCAGGCAGGCAGGCAGGCAGGCAGGCAGGCAGAGGATTTTCCACGTGTCTCAGGGAGCCATGCTGATGATCCCCCAGGGCAGGCCATCTCATCCAGTGTCTCCTGCACCCAAGTTGTGTGTCTCCAATGGCTAGTGAATTGCACAAATATGGACATGAAAATGGCAATGAGTAGGAAGTGGAAGATCAATATGTTTGAGCTAAAGCACTACTCCACCTGAAGTATACTAGGTTAACACTCAATTTTCAATAAAATGGTAGCTTTATTTCAAAATTTCCAAAGTTCCAAAATTTTTAAATACAAGACTGCTTTGGTCTGTTATAGGATTTGTCAGAGAAGTGCTTCAGAATCTCACATACTCTAGCCTCCTTTCTTTCATAATTTTATTGGCATGTAATCATTCCTGATAATATGTCCACTGCTAGAAGACAACAATGTTGGCATGAGTCCACCTGTGGGTCATCATCAAATCCTATTTAGTGTAATGCTGACTTTTCTGTGAACAAACATTTTAGAAGACTTGTAAGTGACCTGGCAGCTCTCATTCTGCTTTTCATTTTCATAGTGGTAAAATCACAATAAACATCACTGGATAATTGCATTGCCTATTTTTGCTGGTCTTTTGAAAGGCATAGTTAAAACTTAAGATATTTTCTTTTTATTCTTTACTTTTCAATTTCTTATAATTTGTTTTTGTTTTTTTTTAAACCAATTTTACACATTTGTATCTGGTAACATAAACAACTAACTTAAAGGTATATGTGCAATACATCAATCATTGTTGAATTCCTATTACTTTAGTGAAGTTTTGTATCATTTCTAATACTGTTTTTTTAAATCTATTATGATTTTGTAAAAATAAATATCACTTCTAATCATTTTAACATATTAACTTATTTCTTTCTAGTAGCAACCCATGAAGGGCACCATTGTTACCAATTCATTGTAAATAGGAAAATAGATATAAAATAAAGGTAGGATATTATCAACATGGACTGAGAAAAATAAAGTTAGAACTCCTGGCTGTTCTGTTCCTGGAGTTAGTGTGGAAAAAATATTTTCATCATTAACAAGTTAGTTAATCTTTCCTGTGTCTTTTACAATAAGTAGATCCTAGAGTAAGTGTAATGACATTTGAATTCCTTTGAATGACATTGTAGATTTCATGACTCTGGTTTAGTATTGGTTCTATAAGGCAGTCTCTGAAATTTCGTGAACTGGAGAATTCTTACGACAGAAGCATTCTTAGCAGATGAGGTTTCTGTTCACATCTCCTGCATCCTTGGCTCGGAGTTTTGCGGAGGAAGTCCCAAGCAGCTGTTTTAATTTTTGAGAGTCTTAAACCAAGAACTGTTGCACCCAACCACTAAAGAGGAAGCACATGCATTTTCATAAAGGAAGTGCATCCTGGGATTCCATTCTCCATACACATTATCTATTTTCAGTAAATGTGTACAAACAAATGCATGTCAGCATGGTTAGAAGAAAAGGGAAGAGTGAGTTTTTCAAGACTAAGAGTGGGAAAAGCCAGTAAAATAAGGAGATTGTTGTATTTGTCTTCAGGTATTGCCATACCCATGGCTTCCATGACAATGGACAGCAAAACAGTGGACAGTCTCTCAGTTTGAGTGCCAACTTCGGGAAACTGGCCACACCCAGCAGGACAGCCAGAGTGGCCTCTCCATCTCTTCTTTTCCCACAAGTGGCTGCTGAACCATCAAAACTGCAAGGCAGCTTACTGGCCTCTGAAATAATATTAACTAATTAATTCATTCAAGTATTTACTCTTTCATTTATTCAGCAAATATTTAGAGAATCAGGCTACCTAGAAACCACCCCCCTCAGGGGCCAAGCCCATTCTTAGAGAAAGCTATTCAACTGCTGATCTGATTTTACCCTCAAAGGTAACTAAAAGCAATAGTGCTTCTTTTCATGGTCCTTAAAAAGAAACAAAGCTGATGGACTTTGAGCAGTGTCAGCAGTTTATTGGGCCAATATGAATCCCTTCAGATCACTTTTTCCTACACCTCTGAGGCTGTTCACAGCGGGAACCCGCTGCAGGAGAGGCAGAAGCTGTAGATACAAGTGTCCAACTCAGGCCCCCTGGGGCTCTCTGACCATGATTTTTCTAAACTTAAAAAGTCTACAATTCAGTTTCAGTTGGCAACCATAAAAAAGCCTATGTTCCCATCATGGCAATAAAGGCAACAAAGTGAATTGGAAAAAAAAATAAATGTGAGGAAACATTTTTATAAGTGAGTTGTATATTAAGCAAGTTGTATATGTCGTTTTGTGCAGTTCCCATGACATGCATGCTAAGTAGGTAGAATGATAGCCTAAGTTACTGTTATGGAATACACTCAGTAGGTAGTTGAAGGCCACTTATTTTGTCTTGGTTGGGCAGAGCAGGCCTCCAACTGATATCTATCTCACTTCAAACTTGGTTTCTTTTTAACACATATAAACAGAGATCCTTGATTTTATTGAGCAGTAGTTGTTAATATATTGCTTCAAAACTCTACTAGAGATTTAGTCTTTTGGAAGAAAAAGGAATTAGTAGGGATTGAACCCAAGGGTATTCTGTCACTGAGCTGCCACATTCTGAATCCTTTTTATTTTTTTGAGACAGGGTCATGCAAAGTTGTTAAGTTGGCCAAGCTGGCATTGAACTTGTAACCCTCCTGGCTTGGCCTCCTGACTAGCTAGGGTTACAAGTGTATACCACTGTACCTGGTGACTCTTAGTCATTTTGCTAAGTGTGACATTTTATTCCAAATGAAGTACAATTAAGATAATCATAGAATGACATAATCCCAAAGGCCATTGGTTTGTGGTCAGATATGTGGAGGCCAGAGTCCGCTACAGCATCAAGGTAGCTGCCCAGTTCTTGTTGTATACATATGCTTCCTCAGAGAACCCACATATAGGAAGAGGATGAGAGGGAACTAAAGGGAAGTTTAGATGTAATATTTGAAAACAAGATCATTAGTAAAAACTAGGATTTATGGCCTAGAAAGTATCATTACAATACCCATTCCCTTGTATTTATCTTGCAAGCACAAGAATGTTGTCATACATTGAAAATTTTGTGCTGGGCCATGTTCTCTATTCTAGAGACCACACCCAGGAGAGTCAGATACAGGCTCTGCACTTAGGGAACACACTCAGAACAGAGGCCAGGTGCCTCCTGTCTGCCAGGCACTGTTCCAGCACGTGGCGTTCGACAGAGACAAAGATATGCGCGCTCTTGGAACTTGTGCTCTACTGCAGGAGACAAATAGTGAGAAGATGGTAAGCGCAATGGGAAAAACGAAGGCAAAGGGAGGGGGGAAATGGAATCAAGGAGACAGGGTTTAGAATAGTTCAAAAAACCTCACCGGGGGAGTGATGTCAGTCAGATTTTGGAAGAAGGATTGAAAAGAAGTCGAGCCAATATCCTGAGACTGCCAAGCTATCTCCGCAGCCCATGAGCAGCCATTTCTAAGAAACAAAGTAACAGGAACTATAAGCAGAACTATTATCTGGGCAGCTAACGGACTGAAGTATACTTCTGGGGACAGGGGAATCTTCTGCTACATTTCCCCCACTTTTAGTTTTTGCAGCTTTGCTGGACATGTTACATGTGATCTTCTGAGACAAGGCCAAACTAAAAGCTATAACACTGGGGCTGTTGTGGTCCTAGGATTGGTCCTAGCCAAGTTCCCCAAGGTTAAAAATTCCCACCAAGAATTTGTGGTTTGTTTCCCTTATTATATGGTCTTTCCCAAAGTTGCTTTTAGGAAAAGATATATTTTTCCTTTAGTGACCATGATTTACTATTACTCTGGCAATGTAGTGAGGGAGTTAATATGATCTAAGAGAGTGTCCAATGTGCCTTGGGTGCTCATAAAATCTTGGTCAAGTGTTTTATTGTTCTATTCTCTTGGGGCAATTGACTACAGAGTCCAAGGCAAAACCACAGCTATCAGTGGGATGGGGAAGCAAAGACTGGGGCAAGAAGCAGAAAAATCAAGGGCAATAGGTATGGAGCAACCCTGTGAATGGTGTCCACAGGCTTCAGCCTTGCACGGACTGGTTGGTCAGCATCTGCAGTGACCAGAGCAGGGATCTGAGTGCATCGTTTCTTCAGAGTGAGCTGTCTGGTCTGGGTAAATTCTCCAGAAGTCTAGAATGGTGGATCTAAAGTTGGATTTCTGGAACTTATAGAGGTAGTTAATATACATCTGAGTTATGTGTATGTAGGAGTGCCTGCAGGTATAGCTGAACTTTTAGCTAAACTTTTTATGAAGCTAGTTACAAGCTATTTCTGTATGGTTGTGTGTTCTTAACTTTTTAAAGAACTTTGTGACCTATATGCTATATGTAATTTTTATTTAATCTTTAATAGTTCTTCTGCCAGTTTTGAGTTAAGTTTGTTACAAATGCAAGCCCATTATCACTGCCAATAGTCAAGGATAGGCCATATTTAGGGTTGACGTCTCATGCCAGAACCCTACAAACCTTTACTGTCTTTGCCAGCTATGGAAGCCAGGGCCAGTGACACAGATGCTGAAGGCTGAGCTGGCTGCAGGGATACAGGTGCCTGTGCTGTAGTTTGAGCTTACAGAACGTATGGTGGGAGCAGGGCTGGCTCTGATGGTGATGGATCCTCTGGTAGTGCCAGGTAAAGCTTTTCTGGTTGAGTTGTTAGTTCAGTCAATTGGATCCCCCAAGGGGGCTTTAGAGAGCAGGTTTGGATTCATTGGTTGCAGGTTTCTCAACAGCAAGAGGTAGTAGTAGCAAAAGAGAGATTCAGCCAAAGTAACTTTGTCCAAGGTGATCACAGCATATCTAGGTGGTTGGACTCTATTCCTAACAGAGGTACTTCCATCCATGAGCAGGGTGTACTCAGCATCTGTCAGCAGGTCCATTTCTTAGAACTGGCACCTGGACAGTTAGATCTCAGCCTAAGGTGAGCTTGTCAGCTTTCTTGATCACAAGGTCAGTGCTTACTAGGGCCAGAAGGCAAAAGGGGAAGGTAGCCCTTAGTGACTGGGTCCAACTATTTGCACAGATAGATCACTGGGCATGACCAGGGCCTGACAGTCTGAGTAAGCACCACTGTTTCTGTGAACTCAAAGATCCAGATTCTATAGAAGCCAGAAACTCCAAGAAATTTGTGAAGTTCTTTTCTTGTAATGAATTTCTATCAGCTATTGCAGCACAGTTTATGTGCCTTCCCAGCAGGCAGCATGGGTGTCATTAACCAGAAGTGTAGTGATAGTTTTGTGCTGCAAAACTAGTGTGATCAGCTGTAAGTGCTGCTCCAAGGAGAGCAGACAAGTTTTAGAACCTCTAGAAGGTTGAATCCAGTTCAGTTGACTTTTGAATCCACAACTGGGGTCTTTTTATGTAAAGGTGAAGAGGAGCTGGCTGACAACAGCCAACTGAAAGTAGGAGAAGGTATTATTTAGGTCCAGGCAGGCGTGCTGGCAGGCTGCGGGTAGCAGGCAACTGAGGCAATGCGTACAGAGGGCGATCATGACTGTGTTGGCAGCCAGGAGATCTTGAGTTGGCTTCACGGGCAGGAGAGGTATATTTTAGCAGTTTGACAGTCTATGGGCATTTTAGAGTTTTGAAGCCTCATTTTTTTCTTTTTCAGGGGATCATGATAGAGCTGAAAGAGAAAGAGAAACAGGCTGTCCTCCAGCCAAATCTGTATCCTAGCTAATTATGCCATCTTAAAGCCATATAAACACGGAGAAGTTTACTTGGGTATTTGAATTTCAGACATTTCAAGTTTGTGAACTTTCTAAGTTGTATAGAAGGCTATTATTAGATTTTTAAAATGTAACATACTGCTACATTTCTCTAGCTGATAGAATAAAAACATAATTGCCCAAATGCATTTGCTAAGGTCTGGATTGAATCCCTGCCCGATTTCCATAATTTAACTTCCCTACCCACGGATACAACTTCAGGGAATTTAAACTGATTTTATGTTCATCCAAGCAAGATGGAACTGTGCAAGTATACTCCTGGGAAATGCCCACAGCACATAGTAAAAGCAAGTGTTGGATGCCAGCTGTCAGGTGTGGCTTCACCGTGCCACTCCCCCCCCCATGTATCAGCAGATAGTCAAAAACCTCAACAGAGATGAATGTCTGTGTGCAGTTCATGGAAAAAATGAAACAGTGTGAATTTGTGAAATTACACTGAAGAGAATTCACAACAAATTCATGATGAGATTCTCCACAAAGCAGCACCACTGCAGTCAGGCCTTTTGTAACATAATGGAGCACTGTATAGAGAATAAAATCAGTTAGATATGTGCTATGAATTTGCTGCAGGCAGTCTGAGTTAGATAGAAAATTGCAGGCAGTCAGATAGGGTCAGGCCCTTGAAGGAAATACCAACAGCCAGGTGCTTAACAACTGTGGGAAGGATGGAGGCTCCTGCTGCAAATCAAACCTAAAGACTGGCATCCAGGATTGATCATTATGCAGGAAGAATTATGGTCTGACGGCCTCCTGATAAGGTCCTGTTTTACATTCATGCCCGCTTGCTACGTGACTCGCTACCTCATTTGGTCCTGGGCCTAATCAATTTTACCTGAGCAAATGGTGCTTGTAATCCCATTTGTTAACCATAGTTTAGTCCCACCCTGCATCTGCCTAAGTGAGACCCCTTTGTCTTTACCTCAACCCTGCATGGTTTTACACTATAAAAGTCCCTGGAAGAAACAGCTTCCTGGGCAACCTGCTGAGGTCCCCCTTCTGTCCCTCTATGACAGAAGCTTTCCTTTCCAATAAAGTTTTACCCTCAACCTCCATTTATTCCTAAAATTCACTCTTCACTTTTAGAGAACACAAATTCATCCAGGCCAGAGTGGGAGTTTCACATGCCTATATCAGATTGACTTGTGCCCCCTCCAAAATTCATATCTTTAACCTTAATTTCCACTAATTCTAAGTGTGACCTTGTTGAAAAATAGTGTTGCTGCAGCTTAATCATTGAGGTCAGGATGAGGTCATCATGTAGCAGGATGGGCTTCTGGTCTCATCTGAGAGATGTCCTTGTCACAGAGGACATTTGGAGACAGACATTTCTATGAGACAGTGCTATGTGAAGATGAAGCAGAGGTTGTATACTCAAGACCATGCAAGATTGAATTCTGAAATGTATGTGTTGTCCAGAACAGAGCTCTGTGTGTGCTCTGAAAAGGGGCCATGAGACCTGTAAATGAATCTTCTTTCTGTTACCTAAGTTAAATTTCTTGAGGCTGCACCTGCACCCATGCCCTCCTACCACCTGCATCCTCAGCCCCCACCCCAGAAAGCTGAGATCCTCTCTGCACTGATCCAGTGGCTAGCTTACAGTCAGCTCCACAGCATCTGGGACCTCCAGTAACTCCTGGAGATAGACTCTGTAGAAACTGAGGATGCCTAGCAGACTAACCTCAGAGCCCACAGTTCCCGCTTCACCAAGCATGCTCCGAAGAAGTGACCTATGCCCATTTCGAAGAAGAGGAACATTGAGCAAACCATTCCTGTGGTGTGCAAGACCAGGATAGTCATTTGTGGGATACCTCCAAGCCAGGTGGACCCCACGTCTGCAAACTTCTTGATCTGGCTGCCGTGGGTAGAGGTGAAGTCCTGCGCCTGCTGCTGCAACACCAGCAGCATCAAGTGTCTGCCCTCGAGGGCTCACCACCAGAGTGGAGTATGTTAGGAGGGCCCACCACCAGAGTACATCAGGAAGAAACCGAAGTTGAAAGAAGTCCAGAAGAGAGTAGAACACCTGGAGTGTGCATGTACAAACTCTAGCCTGAATCCAGACCATTGAGAAGAGAAGATGACTGTGAACTTAGGATAACCCAGCAGTCTTTACAGGGACACGGATGTACTTGGCATGTTACATTCCTGAACCTACTCCGAGCTTTACTGCCAGCTTGCAGTCTTTGTTCTCCTCCGTGAGAACTGTGCCCAACAGCACCCTTGGACAGAGTTGCTATGTGCATTTTGATATTTTGATATCAAAGCATGTACTGTAGCACTCCAAGAGACAGCAGAAGTCTTCCTGTCAGAGAGGGAGGTGGGATGGGTGCAGTTGTGTTATGGTTTGTGTATAGGTGTCCCCCCAAAGCCTCATGCAGTCTTGGGGTGGCTTCTGGAGTTTGTGATTGATTACTGTGGGTGTGGATGCTGCACCTGCCCTGGGACAGGTAATTTGCATTACAATGTAAGGTGGGAAGAGAAGCTAGCTGCTTGATCTGCTGCTACCCCTCCCTTGTGCTCTTGCTCTTTGCTGCTGCCATGAAAGGTTGCTTTCTGCTATGTGCTGCTCTGCCTTGGAGCCAGCTGAGTATAGGCTGAAACCTCCAGTAACTGTGAGCTAAATAAACCTTTCCTTTTGAGTGTCAGGTATGTGTCCCAGCAAGGAGAGAAGAGTAACTAACACAAGGTGCTTGTTGCTAAGGATGTACAGCTGCAGATGCTCAGAGGCACCAGGCTCTGCAGGTCACATGGGATGCAGGTGACCCAAGCAGCTGTGCCAGCTTGGGAACCACAGCTCCTGGCCGTGGCTTTAGAGTCTATCCGGGGCCTTCCCAGAGCCTCGGTGAGTGCTTTGTTTGAGTTTGTTTGTTTTTTCCAATATAAAGTGATTAAGCTTTCTTTTCAATAAAATAAAATAAAATAGATTTCTTTAAATTAAAAAAATTGATCTTCATGAATTTTAATGCCTTATTAGCTAATGGGCATTGTGCATCTCTTAGAATAAAGACCTAATATAATAGCATTTCCTAAAATTTCTTTTTTATGTTTGCATTAACACAAATTTAGCAATAATTCTTAATTCCACTTCTATTTAAACATTTATCTAAATTTTAAAAAAGACTTTTATAATTGATTTGCTTAAATTAGGACTCAACTGAGATCCAATTATGACATTTGATGGTTTGATGGTGATGCTTTTTTTTTTTTTTTTTTTTGATGGTGATGCTTTTTAAGTGTTTTTACTTCATTTTTATTTTTAAAGAAGAAAAATAATGAAACGAAAAACATTAGAAATGATACAGAATTTCAGTAAACAAATTGATAGGAATCAACAATGGTTGTTATATTACGTACTGTTGTCTTTAAATTAGTTGCTCAGATTACTAGATAGAAGCTTGCAAAATTTTCTATTGGTCTATTGAAGAAAACAGTTAATGCTTAATTTTTGTCCTAAAATATATTGACCTCTGGACTCTTTTCTAGACAGTACTCATGAATAAGTTCCAGCAAGAGTGAATTGTAGAGCATAATGCCAATGTCTCCCAGAGCAATGAAAGGTCATTTCAAGGTGAATATCCAGTGGATAATCAACCTGACTTGCCATAATTTATTTTATTTATTTACTTTTTGAGACAGGGTCTCACTATGTAGTTCCGGCTGGCATTGAACTCACTAGACAATGCAGGCTGTTCTTGAACTCTTGGCAGTCCTCCTGCCTCAGTCTCCTGAGTGCTGAGAAGACAGGCATGCACCGAGCTTCAACTTGTTTTCAGGTGTGTCCATGAAGAGGACAATGGAGCAAATGGACACAGCAGTAGTTCCAGGCATCATGGAGGGAAACTGTGGAAGCTAAAACAAATGGAGGAAATAATGGTCCTGAAGATTCTCAGGGCTTAGTGAGAAGCAAAGAGAAATGAAATAAGAAAATCCCCTAGAGTAGGTATATATGTACATACATGAACACAGACATAACTTTATTTGTTTTGAATTTTGGCTATTTAAAAAAAATTTTAATGTCTGTATGCTATGGTGGAATAAATGAACTCCCCCACTCCGAATATATCTCTGTACTACTCCTGGGAAGCACAAATACTACCTAATAATGCTGAAAATGTCTCCTTACACTTATCAACTGAAGACCTTGACATAGGCAGCTCATGCTGGATTCTCTGGATGGACCCTAACCACAGTCTTCTGTGTCCCTAACACAGATTGAGACACACACAGAGGAGAAAACAGCAAACAAGACCACAACAGTAGACCATGAAGGAGATGTTGAGTAATAAGAAAAAACTACTACTCTAGCAGAAGTATCTTCTCAGAGATGCTGAATTCCAAAAAAAAAGCCAGGCAACTTTTGTAGTATTTTAATAAGAAGGATGATCCTTCTTGTCCACATAGTGAACTGTTTAAAGAACTATAACATTAATATACAACACCAATGAAAAATATCTCAAGTAAAAAAATTAGTAGCTGTGTTGCACTTTCTAAGGATGCTGCAATACTCCCCCTAACCACAGTTGAGCCTGCAACTAGCCTCTTGACCATGCAACATGGTGGAAGTGGCCTGTGTGACTTCTGGGACAGGTCATAGAAAGGAGTGCAGAGTCTGCCCAGTGGAATGGAAAGCTGAGCTGCTGTGAGTTAGAGGTCTGAAGCCTCCCAGCTCTGAGGAGGCCTGAGGGCATGTATGGCCAGCACATAGATACCAGCTCAGTGTCAGGTGAGGACTCTAGGCTGAAGTGACAGTTGGTACGAGCCCACAAACTCACCTTTGGGTGACTCCAGCCCTCAGCCCAGGAGATTACCTAGTGGAGATCCAAGAAAGTAGGAAGTACACTCTTCATCTTGATGAGAAATATAAATTCATTACCCAAAAACTCTAAGTAGCTAGCTAGACTCCTTCATGCCTCAGATTGTGGGGATGTTTAGTTATGAGTAATGAAAAGATTAAGGTGGTTTGTTGAACACTGTTTCTTTTGTCAAAACCCCACCTCCGTGCTCTTAATCACTGGAACCTGTAGTCTTTTTGAGAAGCAATGTTGTTAAGGAATTGGTTGATTATCAGTGTTCTGGTGCCATGACAAAATGCCTAAGATAATGAAGATGAAAGGAAGAAGGGATGGCTGTTGCTTGCAGAGATTTCAGGGAGGGCTGACGCTCTGAGGTTCCTTGGGAAGGCACATTTTCCATGTCCTAAACTTCACCAGCCACACCTCCCAAGTGTCCTTCCACCCCCAAAGTGTCAGATGGTGGCAGCTAGGACTTCACAGGGGTCCTTTGTAGGCCAGGTAAAATCTAGTCATAGTCTTCCTTAAAAGAAAAGCATTTTTTTAATCTTATTTTTCACTTAATTAAGAAGGATTTCTCAAAGCCAAAAATTTAATAAATTAAATTGTAATAAGTTACAATAAGCTAAATTAATTATAATAAATTAAATTGCTCTATCTCTTACAGTTCTCTAACCCTCTCAATCTCTATAACCTCTCTGCCTTGTGAAGAAGCCACTGTTGTATTTCTTACCTTAATCTGGACCCTTTTGGACTGTACGTAACTGAGTTGCTATTATGTACACTTTTGTGTCTACTTTTTTGCTTAATATTATGTTCAAGATGTTTTTAAAACTGTACTGGGAAAATGATCTATTATTTCCAGATAATAGTTTTACACTTTACTGTGTATATTAAAATAAAGTTAGAGAAAATGCAACAACTAAAAGTGGAGAATGTTGTTTATAAAATAAAAACAATGAAGGAAATCAAGAAGGAATAATTTGCTAGATCCTGCTTAAACTCATCCTATCTAAAAGCTTGTATAAAACTAAAAGTTAATTCTACACTTGTGAAACACATAGAATATATCTAACAGACAAAACAATTGTTAAGTAATTTACATATGAAGAACTTTTGTCAATCAGTGAGGACCAAGTTATTTCCTCAGTAGAAAAGGGTGCAACAGGACGTACCTGCACCAATCACAGATGTAAATTAAACAAGCAGAAAACCGCTTTTGTATATCTAATCAGCAAATCTAATTCAAGTCACAAAGTAACACCAAGGTAGTGAGTGATGTGTATGCTAATTATTTACACACACATTTTATAACACCTTAAGCAATCTAAATGTCTTCAGTGTATACTGTAAATTATAAAACAGAAAATTTGAAAGACTGCACTGTGTGGGTGCACACCTGTGTGTGTATCTGCCAGGGTAAAACTTGCTGGCACCTGCGCCACGTGATGCCTCAGAGTGATTCCGTGTAGTTGGGGAAAATTGCATGTGCTTTTAAGCTTCCTTTAATTTACCATTCCAAATGTTGCATCCTGTGGCATTTCAAGCCTCTAAGTCAGCCAATGTGCTAGGTATTGTGTAATCAGAAAGGAGAGGCGTGCAGAGAAGGGGGCACTCTAGGAATCATTGTGTAGCAAAAGAAGGTCAAAGGAAACGCTTCCGGATCTCACCCAGTAGACTGCATGCTTTTGTTGTTAGCCTGTTTTGCGGTCCATGGTGATTGTGCTGCTCATGAGGAGTTGGCATATGTACATGACACATCTTTCTTTTTCATCTCCTGCCACACCTCCTTCCCTCCATTTATTGGTCCTCTTTCCTTTTCCAAAACATCTGTCTCCCTGCTTCCTATTGTCTGTCTTTTATTTTGCTCTTTAACTTATTTATATTTGTGTTTCCTCACAGAAAAGAATCCATACAGTGAGAGCTTCTATTTTCCCTGAGCTCTCTTTTCTCTCGGAGGAAGGGCACCTGCATCAATAGGTTCATTTCTGTCCTTGAACACAGATGTAGAATCAACCACCACTTTGTGTATAGATAACCTAATTACTGCCTGGAGAAGATAGAACTCTTATGGGCTTCATAAAGAATCAGATTGTACCTCAACAGTGTTGTCACTCTTCTGGAGAACCAGACTATTTGTAAAGAATATTAAGACAGAATTCAATCTTGAAACAACACACAAACCTTGCTTGTTATTACAGGAGCAGTTAATTTGTGCAGGATTCCCACTTTCTTCCAGGAACACCAGCCCATCTTGAGTTCTGATAACCTACAGCAGGCTTTCTCCCGACAACACCCAGGATTTCCGCCTTTTTCTATGGCCCCAGGGGCCCCTGTGAAATACGTTGTTGCTGTTCCATCTGGGCATAGCAGTGTGCTCCCTCCAGTAAAGGTTGAATGTGCCCATCTACCTGTACTTCCACTTCTGTCATTATTTTTTCAAGGTGTTTCCTAGAACACTTGTCCTGATGGGGATTTGGGGATTATTTGGACCAGAATCCACTTCATTTGTTATTCAAACAGAAAGTATAAGTGATTGTGACAATCTAATCTGGAAACCATAAACCTGCAAGGGAACCACCCGGGTATCGATGTCACTGATTCATTCTCCTTCATTCTTAGTCATGCACTTATTGTCATTTAAGTTAATGAAATAATGATCAAAAAACAAACACACCCTTTATTATACACACCTCTTCTTTGAAAGCAAACATTCCATGTTTCCAGCAACTCTTCTTAGGACTCTTGTCTCCAGTACTTGATATTAAACTGCTGAAACATTCTCATTTTCTGTGCGATAGTTTTTACATATGCATACTAGGGCCCATGGAGGAAATGGCCTGCTCTGGAGGTGGGAGTTTCCCCATTTTAGTGAGGTTTGGTATTCTGAGTGCAACACTTGGACTTGATTGCAAAAGGTTTTCCTCAGTTTGCAGGCTAACATTCTGTTCCCCGAAAGCTGTGCCCTTCCCCTTTCCTTTTCTCCGATGCAGAGCCTGCAGGCTGGGGAGTTCTAGCTCCTTGCTCAGCCAGCTGTTCATCCTCTTCTCAGTTCTGTTTGTCAAGATTTCTTTCAATGTTCAGTTTGCTACTATAAGGCTTTATAAAAACATGTAGCCAAATAGCATCTTAGAGTCCGTTCTTATCTTTCTAACAGCCTAGCAAATATTAACTGTTGCAAAGGTTGTCATACCAAACTAAGTACACAGATCAAGATAACTGTGGTTACCCAAATTAAAAATACAGAACAATTTTCCTCATTCAAATTTTTGCACTATTTTAAGTACAAAACAGTGTATCTGAGAATTTTTCCCATAAATGATTTAATTTAATGCATTCTTTCCCTTACCAAAAGTACATGCGCAGCATGTGAAATTGTATATAACAGGCTAACATTTCCAAGCCCTGACTTTTTTTTAAATTAGTGTATATTTCCAGTGTATAATGTTTACATTCCTTGTGGGGTATTGGTACAAGGACATGACACATCTTAATTCTTTTTTATATCCCACTTCCCTCCCCTCCCTTCATCTGTCTCCATTCTGTGGCAAAAGCTCCATAGTTTCCTTGGGTAGCACCATGAGGAGCTGGACTTGATTGCAAAAGGTTTTCCTCAGTCTGAAGTCTCTGGGTCTGTGTCATTAGCGAGTGGCACTTGAGGGCCAGCAGGTGAGCTGTCTACCTTGGCAGCAGCGAGGTTGGCCACAGTCCTTCTACTCTGGGTTCTTCAGGATATGTGCTCTGAAGCACTTAATAAGTTTTGTTGTAATTATTTACTTTTATATCATTATTCCTGCCTGGTCTGTGGGTATCTTTGTACAATGCTTTATGGAATGCCTCAGTTACTCAAGTCTGAGTACCTCATGTCATGACAAATTCTGATCATACCCAAGTACTGAAAAGTGAAATGAACATTCCATAGGTCACAGGTCTGTAAGCCTGTGGCCCAAACCTTGCCCCCTGCTCATGTCTATAAATCAATTTAATTGGAACAGTGTATGTCCATGTATCTTTGTCTACTTTTCCACACAACAAAATTGAAACATTATTAAAGAAGCCATAAAGGACACTTGATGCAGCACAGTACAGATGAACTGTTTTTCCAGAAGCATCTCACAATCCTAAGCATACCAAGGGTAGTCAAAATGTGGCCACTCTATTCTCTCATAATGATTCCCCGTAGATAGTTCTTTTTTAAAATCTGTGACATTACCTTGTTACCTACCTTCATACTAGATTCTGAGGCTACAGTGGGCTTTCCAAAGACCTTACATGGTACTGGTCAGTGGTTTCTTTCAAGCTTTTTACCTACTTGCCCCTCAACATATTTTTGGAAAAACTACTATATTTTTAAGTTGATATCTCAAATACTTTATGATATTTAGACTGTCACAAAGGTGACAGCTTTGTGCAGACATAAACCTTGAAGCTAAAATAAAACTGTTACATTTAAGTATAGCAGAAGATGTTCCCATGCCCCCAGCCAGCATATGTCAACACATTAGTTGCACAAGTAATAGTTCCAGTTCCAGTTCCTATTTTTGTTTCTTAGAAACAACTGGTCACTCTGATGTATAGCTGGTCACTGTGAGGCATTGCTGGTCATTGTGATGCACTTTGTAAGAACCAATCTTCATTGACAAGCTATTCTGCTTCTGCATTTCTTGCTGGCTTATTCTATATACACCCTAGACCAGCAGAGATCAGGGCTGGATATTTTGGGACTGGTCCTGATCAGTGTCCATCAAGGTGAATAAATCTGGAGCCAGCCAGATAGCTTAGTTGATTAAAGCAACTACTTAGGTAGGTGCAGGGACTGGGGTCTGATTCCCAGCACGCTGTGCCAGCTGGGCCCCAGGGGCACGCTGAGAGGGCAACTGAGACTGGGTGTGGTGGCACTCGCCTGTAATCCCAGTGTTTGGGATGCTGAAAATAGGAGGATCGCTACAAGTCTGATCTGTGTAGTGAGACCCTGTAGGCCCTGTACTAAATACATTAAAAAAAAAAACCTGCCTCCAAATCCTGAGTGTCATTTCCCTGTTTCTGTTCACCACTGCAAAAGAACGTACATAGCCAAATGTCTGCTCTCCTTTATCATCCATCTAAAGCAATTTCAGCTTCCACTTGGGAGGAGGAGAGCTGCCAGGAAACAGGCATATGAGTCTACACCAGTGGAAATGGTGGTCACAGGGCTGCCTGCTAAGCGGAGCCCCAGGATTGGCAGTCTCCTCCAAGGGGAAGCAGGACAAACAGGCGCTGCTTGACATCTGGGACTAGAACTGAGATGAAGCGGTGGCCACAGAGGCGGTTATAAGCAGCACTGGATGAATTCTGGACAGGGAGGGTATGTGCCCTTTCCCGTAGGACTCAACCCAATGCTTCTAAAGGAGTGTTCATTCCGCACAGAGGGGCCCAGAGAGGAAACCTTTCAGCAAGGAGGAATTCTTCTTTGTCACCTGTTCATGTTACCCTATTTATGACATTACCAAAATTCATCAAAATAAGCCACCTAGAATTTATAATTTTTACCTCAACAAAAAAGTTGTAGAGAGTGTGTGGAGAGCTTCCTGCTACCCTGCGCTGGGGGGACCAGTAGCAGCCCAGGCGCAGCGTGGGCCGGACCCTTTCCCACCCCTTCGGGCCGCCCACCACCACTCCGCAGTACCTCCCCCACCCCACCCGCCGAGTAGGAATTTCTGCCCAGTTCCGGGAACCCCCAGACCCAGTCCTAGCCTAGGTCCGGTGAGTGTGCGGAGAGCTTCCTGCTACCCTGTGCCGGCAGGACCAGTCCCAGCCGAGGCGCAGCGTGGGCCAGACCCTCTCCCACCCCCTTGGGCCACCCCCCTCCACTCTGCACGCAGCACCTGCGCACTACATGCCCCAGCACCTCAGAAAAAAGCAGGGCTAGCAATTCTATTCTCAGACAGTCTCAACTTCAAACCAACAATGATCAAGCAAAATAAAGAAGGCCACTATATACTGGTTAGGGGAAAAATTCAA
>NW_004524604.1:1186279-1195387 GCF_000260255.1 Octodon degus | reverse complement strand
GGGAGGGGTGGGGCAGGTAAGGTGGAGTGGTGGGGGGCGGCCCGGGGGGGTGGGAGAGGGTTCTGCCTATGCTGCGCCTGGGCTGAGACTGGTCCCGCTGGCGCAGGGTAGCAGGACGGTCTCCACACACTCACCAGACCTGGGCTAGGACTGGGTCTGGGGGTTCCCGGAACTGGGCAGAAATTCCTACTCGGCGGGAGGGGTGGGGGGCGGCCCGAGGGGGCGGGAGAGTGTCCGGCCCTCGCTGCGCCTGGGCTGGGACTGGTCCCGCCGGCGCAGGGTAGCAGGAAGCTCTCCACACACTCACCGGACCTGGGCTAGGACTGGGTCTGGGCGTTCCCGGAAGTTGGCAGCTAAAATTTTCTTTAAATTCATTTAAATCCGTCTTAGAGCTTGTGTCACGCTTTTGAGGTTGCAGTTCGATCCCATGCCTTGCTAGGCGGCTTCTCCACCCCATGGGCTGCACTGCAGGGCCAGATTGGGCCCTCAGCCATAGCCCATTAGCTCACATGTGCTGAGACAACCTGTGTTCCCACATAACTGGTTCTTTAGCATTAGGAGCTGTTTGTCACAGCCCTTGAAGTATAGAGCTTAGGACTTAGTTTCCTTATCCCCTTGAGATTGTGAGGTCTTGTCACTTGTCCTGGAGACCAACTCTGATAACAAAGAATTCCACCACAGTAAGATTTCTTCTTCCTTAGAAACTCTTTATCCCTTCCTCTGTCTCCACACGTGGTCTTTCTCTCCTTTGGTTTCCCTCAAGCACCATGCTTGCTCTAGAGGGAGCAGTCTCTCTTTAATGTGTGTGACATTCAGGAAGGACGTAAGGAACATTTTAATCCATTTGATTTTTAAGCATTAAAAATCAAATGTTTTCTGCCCCACAAAAACTACAAAATAAATACAGCATATATAAAATGACCAGGATGCATGGTTAAAATGAGGGAAGATTATTTAAAAGCATAGGGAGGACAAAGGTGAGTGTTAACTGACAGTATAATACAGTATCTTGAAACACAAATTGCAGAAATAGCTCCTGAAGAGCTCAACATCTTCCCCTCCCTCTGTCTTTTCCTACTAACATGAACCCAAAGGTCTCCCAAAAACCACTGTCCTCCAACCCCTCTTCTGCTTCCTGTGCTGAAATACTGTCTATAATCTTTTAATTTTTGACATGGCACTATTGTCAAGATTAGAAGGAATATGTCCTTAGTATAGTGCTTGGCATACATATGCACCAGTAAGTGGTAAGAAACCATTTTTTTTTTTTTGAAACCAGGGATCAAACTCAGAACCTTGTGCTTGCCAGCCAGGCACTTTTGCCACTGAGCTATATCCCCAGCCCCTAAGAAACCATTTTTATCAACTCAAAAATCAGTTTGCTGCAGGATATTCTCAACCATTTTTCTTCCTGTATTTCCAAAGCTATGAAACAAGAGCCCACAGTTGAGGGCACCTTTGCATTCAGCAGAGGAAAGATTCTGCAGAGGCAGCTCCTCAGGAGAACAAGTCCCTCTGTCCATGTCACAGCCCCCCGTCACTTCCTTGGGTGGCAACATTCTGCAATGTTTCTATAGTTTATGACTTGAATTCTGATTTTCTAAATTAAATCTTGAATTGTGATTGTGGTGTACCACTTGCAAAGATGTTTTCATTCTGATACCAAGATAGATTTAGAAAAAATACTACACATTCCTCAATTTTATCACACTGGAGCTCTCTGCAGATATTTAAAAGAGATTGATGGCCAGGCGCAGTAGTGCTGATGTTGGAATACAGCCTTTGTTCAGACTCTTACCCTAAGTGATCTTTGACCCATCACAAGGCCATGAATTTTGTCAATGCCAGATTACCTCCTTCCTCCTTCATGAAAAGATGAGGATAGGTTCAGCTTGTTGCTCTCCAGCTTCTTGGAGGTGACGATCCATTGAACTCGTTGACATGCAAGATCTGGGATGCCTCTCTTGGAGTGTCTGCCTGGGGAAGCTGACTTGCTGGGCCTTAGTGTGTATGTCTTAAAGCAAATCCCTGGATGTTCACTGGGATGGTGAGAGGCACCTGTGTACTCCACAGAATGAAACAGAGAACATAAGGTTAAAAATGAAGGAGGCCTACTAAGCCTCTCCCAGGATACTAACCAGTGTCCTGTGGCACCTACAAATGATATTCTGTAGTGATGTTAAAAGAACTTCATCCTTGCAGGCTGAACTTGTCCCTTGCTACACTTAGGGCTGGGTAAACAGCATGTACTGATAGAGGATTTGACACTTACATGGGATTTTTCTTATTTTAACACCTGTTCTTTCCCAGATTTTGTTGTGTCCCGGGGCTCAGATCTTGGTATTTTTATTTCCTAGGTTATTCATTCTTATGGCATGAAATGCCATCCATGAATAAGAGTTGCTAAATTTATAATTTGATTCTTCAAGTATTAGATTTAGGTATTTGTCTATGAGGTCTCTCTGGGTGAGCACACATAAAGCATTTTAATTTTAAGTTTTCCAGAATTTAAATCTTAATTCATAGTGTCTCCAGTGCCTTATCCTCCTGCCTCGTGTATCTAAGTTAAATGATAATTCAGTCCATCTATCATCTCAGGATTTTGCATAATTATTGACCTACCTATTGTCTTCCTCATGGTTGCATCAAATTTTTTGACTCTGCTTCCAAGGTACACTGGGTCCCATTGACAGGATTTCAGTGGTTGTTCTCTCTTTGAGTTCCATCTCTCATCACTTACCTTATTTTATTCTGGACAAATCCACTGTCATTTCCTGTCCAGATTCCACCTTAGAAAGCTGAGGCCTTCTTTTCTGGACATTCTGACAATTACATATTCTTAACAAAGTGGCCTGATAAGTCACATTATATCTCTTCTGTGCTTAAATCCTTCAAATGTTGCCAACTCACTTGGAGAGAGCTAAAAGTTAATATCTTTAGCCCATACCTTTCTCCAAGATGCCTTTACAAAATACCATAGCTTTGATGCCTTGGATAATGACAATTTATTCTTACATAGTTCCAGGGACTGAAGGTCTGAGGCCAAAATTCTGGTGCAGTTGGATTCAAGGAGGGGCCTTTTCTTGGCTTGCAGATAGGTGGTGGGCATCTCACTGTGTGGCTACTTGTCTTTCCTCAAAACCTGTGAGTGAAAAAGAGAGAGAACCATCTCCCTGGTATCTCTTCTTATAGAGGCACTAATCTCATTAGGTCAGGACCACACACTGAAGACTATACTTCACCTCACTTTTCTCCAAGGTCCCCATCTCCAATGACCACCACAAGAGGGTTAGGGCACATAAATTTGGAGGGGGCCCAAATTCTCATCTTGTTGCATGATAACATCCAAAACCCCTCAAAATCTAGACTCTAACTTCATCCACCTCTCTCACTTACTTGGATATCTCTATATCTTTGTTCTTCCTTGAATTCACCTAGGCATGACCTAACCTTAGGAGTTTTCCACTGACTACTCTTGCTCTGCTTACATTATTTATTCAAATTTTAGCCAATTGCCAGCTCACTGGAGGAGACTTCTCTGTCCATGTTTTGTAGCCACATGCTATTAAAAACATCTATGAGTGCTAGGTTTATTGTAGCCTCATAGGGAGGGAAGTACACACCTGGTTTTGGCAATGAGCATACCCCAGGTTTAGGCTGGGCTATGTAATCTTAGAGAGGATTTAGTGAAGCATGGCTGTACTTCTAGATTAGAGGTTGTAAGAAGTTGTTGGTCATTATAGGATCAAGTGTCTTACTTTTTACCTAGGCTGAAGAGTGTGACGTGAAAGCCATCACTGGTAGAGAACCAAAAAGAATCCAGATTATTCATAGTAGTTGGATAAAGAGGATGTTTGGTATTTTTGTAAGTTGCAGTTTTCTAATCCTGTCTGTACTAAGACATAGTTAAGGTCTTATCTTGTTTTTGTTTTGCTATAGCGTAGTCACTAGGGCAAGCTTGCCTTATTTTGGTTTTTTGTAGAGTTGCTTACAATCAGCAGGGGGACCCACATCCATTTCCTCACAGACAGCAGAGAAGGATTCTTCAAAGCCACCTAAAGCACTGACGCTCAGGGCTCCTGTCCCCTCATATATGCTGTTTTACGAGTCATTTTCCTGCATAGGAAAGATCACTACAATAGTAGAACAAATGTCATATTTTAGCCAATTGTCTTGATTCCATCCTGGAAAGTCCACAAGAGTAGGATCATGGTCACCAGTCCCATCCTCATTACTTTCTTCTGGAAGATAAGAGTTATGCAGTATGTATTAGCTGATTAAATTTGTTCAACTACCTACTAAATTTCCCAAGTGCATCTTAAAACAAAACGAGCTATAGAAAAGCCAAAAGACCAATAAGCATCTTCATTGTTTGTAGAAATGAAGAAATAGCTAGCAGATGGATGTGAAAGCAGCAGAACTGCTGCATTACTGTAGACGTTGGTGCAGGTTTCATAACAGTCCGCAAGTGGTAGACTGTCACACAGAATGCAACTGATTTTCTCTTCCCTGAAAGAAAGAAACATTGGGATTAGATTAGAAATAAAAATAAGTTTTTCCCATTGGGAAAACTACTAAAGACAGACTAGTTACATGTATATGAATTAGTTGTTATAATTTTTTCAAAAATCCAAACTGTTCACTTGACAATATACCTATGATTTTTGCAAACTTGTACAATGTGGTTTTCTTTCAGTAATTTTCAAAAGTACAAGGGAGAATTACATGGATTCCACACACACCCTATTCAAGTCTGCTGCACCTAGTACCTTAGTAACATGTTGCTTTCTATTGAAATTATGATTGTGCATCATGTGTGTGTGTGTGTGTGTGTGTGTGTGTGTATGCATGTGTTGTGTTGTTTCCATTCGCTATCCCATGAGCTGATTGCTGCAGCAGCCAGCAGAACTGAGAGCCTCAGGCCAACATCCAAGGATGGAGTGATTGGGGTACTGTCCACAGGGTGTCTGGGTCAGGCTACTCTCCTCAGCTCTGAAATTCTCTGTGCAGGCAGAGCTTCCTAAAATACTTCTTGCTATTCTCTCTTGATGTCTCATTATTTCTTCCCTTTTAGGGAAAGGGTCATATTAGTTTGCTTAAGAAACTGAAAATAGGAGACTGTAGCATTTAAGGAAATGAGAAAATAGAGTGTCTGCTCTTGAATCTACATCTATCTCATCAAAGTCCATGGAAGCAGTAATATGGTCCAAGGGTGTAAAAGAGTGCAAGACACACAGACTCAACTATTGCTTATCTGAACACATCTGAACACACAACAGCTAATGTACTTTCTCATGCTCATTGTCTGCTTTAATTCTTGAAATGCTGAGGTTGATGAGAATTTTATTCTAGAGATTTTTAAAAAAGCAGAAGATGATAGGCATGGAATGCAACCTTCTTGTTAGCAAAGCATGCCTCTAAACTAGTGGACAGCACAAAAAAAATCTTCAGAAGTCTGTGCCCTGTGACCTGGAGCCTGTGAACACACTACACATGGCCAACTGATGAAGCACTAAGAATGTGGATGGGGAGATTACTCTGGATCATCAGGGTGGAACCAATTCGTAATGAAGGCCAAACAGAGGCACAGAACAAGTGTGATGCTCAAGTAGATGCTGGTGAGGATGCTCTGGGGGTAGAGGAAGGGACCATAAGCCCAAGACCAAAGTGGCCTGGAGGAGCTGGAGTCGTCAAAGAACAGATTGTTGTTTAGGGCGCTCAGCAGGATGCAACCCGCTGACCCCTGGATTTCAGCCCTGGATAGTATTACAGATTTCTGTCCTTCAGAACTATGGCATGATATGTTTGTTTTTTTAAATGGTTGAGTCCAGAGTGTGCAGCCACCTGGTATCACGAACTCAACACCAATAACGTGACAGAGTGACAGATAGAGTGATAGAGTTTAGGAAATGAAGATGCTTTACTTGTAAGGAAGATAAAAGCAAAAACAAGCTGCAACAGGAAGAGAACAGGAGTCTGGATGAATAGCCACAAGCCTGTGTCCCTGGGTTCTTTCATTAGGTTTTAGACACCCTTCCTTCTACGTGGGTAACTGAAACTCACAGTGATCTGCTTGGCTTCCTGGGGTGTCTTTGGATGTCTTCATATCCAGCCTCTAAATCAGGCACGCTTACCTATATGCCTATTCCTTTTGGTGCACTTTAATTTCTTCCTGCCTGTTTTTCCTTGTCAAGACCTTATCTCGGGGATTTATAAGTTGGTCAGGCAGAGACTGTTAAAGTCAGCTTAGAGTTAGTGATTGAGAAAGAAGGTGACTATAGATCTAGTGCAATAATGCAGCGATCCTAGAGTAGAAATACAAACATACATGCATGTATATGCCGATATTTTTCTGTAAGTGGGAATGCATATTTTATACACTAAAGAAGAATTTTCTTTTGAGCTAGGCAGCTGCCCCTCATTTTTTTTGCATTCTTTGCAGGCAGGGAGGGATGGCGATCTTGTTTTCTGTGTACCTGGATTCCTCCACATCAGCCCTCCCTATGATTAGTCTCTCCATCAGAGAGCATTCCTTCCTTTGTTCTTATGCCATTTGTACTACCTGGCACCTTTCTATATCTGGTTTTCTTCTCTCTCTATCCTTGCCCTTTTAATTGTTCCTAAAAGAATTCCTCTAGTAAAGTTTAACTTCTCTTAGTATTCTATCCCTATCTACAGAGTCCTACCTTACAAAACCACCAATTTTGTGATAATTTGTTACAGTAAATGAATAAATAAAACAGGGTTTGACCTCTGTGTTATATTGCCATATGATAATATTTTGACCAGCTCACAAACTGGTCAGTTATATCGGCCAAATTAGGCTGAAGAAAAGTTATAATCTCACATAATTAGTGTAGAATACATTAACCATGCACATGGGAGAAGTAGGAAGCAGGAAGCCTACTCTTCAGGTCTATGAAAAAGAAATGTATTCGTTCAATGAGTGCCTCTGGGTAAAATCATTCATTTGTTCTGACCAAAACAATCTATTTAAAGCTGAGTAACAAGCAACTTTCATAATATACTTATCCTATCTGTACTTACTGTACAACTAGCAACTTAATCTACAAGTTTTAGCATGCATCCTGATTTAGCCACTCAAGTTAATTCTTTTGTGTATACAGTTTGAAAACTATTTAGGTGAAACACAGATATAATTAATGTATCATCAAAATAGTGTTACAAAGAAGGACAACTACATCTTTATCAGTGTCCTTCCTTCAGTTGGGATCTCATTATGGGATTACAGTCTTTCCCAAATGCCAATCACTCAGGTAAGGTTATTGGAGGTGAATCTTCAATCATCAAGGGAGAAACTCCCAGTGTGCCAGCATCGCTTCCCCTTCAAGAACTACAGTTAGGCAGAAATGGAAACTTTCTGAAAGAAAATGACAAATGCCACCATGTTATCAAAAAACCTTCTTTCAGTTAGCAAATATTTATGGAGGGCTAGGTATGTGCTATGACAGGCGAGCCGACATTCATATACAAGTTAGACAGAGGAGAGTTTTCTTCCAAGTATGAGAAGTTTAAAGAAAGAGTACAATTGAAAATGATTATGCTGGTGAACAACTATCTGACTTCCACATCCTGAATAAAGAAGACAAAAGTGGAAAATAATTATCTCAGAGTTAACTCGTTTCATTGTGAATAGCCTTGAGAAATTTAGATTTTATACTGAGTGAAAGAATGACCCCTCATTACAGATAGTGCATATTAGCTGATTTGTTACTTGGCGTAAGTGTTCACCACTAGTCCTCTGGATCTCACAGGGCCAATGGCCGGGAAACAAACGCTTCAGCATGACACAGGAGCTCATGCTTTGGAAAGAAAGAATGGGTGCTGGTCTCAGTGTATATTTACTGCGTTAGTCAAGATGTCACTAAACGTAGCATGTTCAAGCAAACACACAAAAGCAGCAAATCAGAAGGTAGTTTTGGTGTTTTTATCATCAAAACTTGTTCCTTTGACACACTGGTCGGCAAGTCTTTTTAAATAGATAATAATTTAAGACACTGGCACACACACCCTTGGTTTCCATGGAGTTGCTTTTTATTTTCATCAGCTACAAAACAAACCACCAAAAAATCCCAACGATCTATATTGGAGATTTGGAAAAGGAGCTGACCAGTTACTGCTCATCCTTCAGAAATAAAAATCTCAAGTTTTTGAGGTATCTCTAAAAGCCCAGATAAATAACAGCCATCATTGAATTATTGTTTTTCCAGTATTTACATTAATAATATAAGAAATGGTATTTTATGGGTTGGCTGGCATTTCATCATGGAGAAACATTTTTATTATTTTTATAGTATAACATAGTGTTAAAACAGAAAAATTACAAGTGATACAGAATTTCACTTAACAAAGTAATACAAATTTCACAGTATTTATTCTAATGCATAGTGTTGTCTTCCCACCAGTTATTAATATTACTAGCTATATGTACACAAAATTGGAAGAAGAAAGAAATACATAAGAAATCGTGATAGAGTGGGCGAGATAGCTTAGCAGACTAAGTGCCTGCTTAGGCAAGTGCAGGGGCCAGGGTTTGATCTCTGGCACCACATGCCACACCTGCCCTGTCCCCAGGTGCACTGAGCTGGCAACACCGAGTTGGGTTGTTGTGGTGTACACCTGTAATACTAGTGCTGGGGAAGCTGAAAACAGGAGGATCACTACAAGTCAAAGCTGGGTAGTGCGACCCAGTACAAAAATACAAACAAACAAAAAAAGAAAAGAAAGAAAGAAAAAAGAAATTAAGAGAAAAAGGAGAAACATTGAAAAAAAGGAGAGAAAACAAATTAAGCATTATCTGCTCTTTTCCACAGACCAGCAGAAATCCACAATACAGTTGTTCAAACAATCCTGCTTGCATACATACATAAATCTCCTTCTCCCACTCCCTCTCCTTTCCTTCTCAACTCAATAACTCCTTACTTTTGAATAAGTTCATTTTATTTTCTCAGTATCTATTCTATTGTACCCTTCAGAAAAAGACTCATTTTAAGGTTTATAATTATAAAGATACTGGACCAGGGAGATAGTCCAGTGGATTAAGTGCTTGCTTGGCAAGTGCAAGGTCCTGAATTTTATCCTTGATAT
>NW_004524604.1:1179333-1186179 GCF_000260255.1 Octodon degus | reverse complement strand
AGAGAGACAGAGAGACACTGCTTACTAAAGGGTCTATATACTATAATATCCTGGAAACAGCTGAAGATCAAAGAAATGATCCAACATAATGTGTTAAGAAAATATTTTTTTCTTCTGGCCTTTTCTTGGTCTTTTAGCATCTGTCTGAACTGGCACTGTCTTCCTACTGTGGAAAGATCTGGGCTTTGTTTCCTTTCATTGTAAGGAAGTAGGAAGCATCTTTGTCTAGTATCTGCCTCAGATTATGACTCAGTACCCTGCTGGAGGTTTGTCTGACCCAACTAAGGGTCATGCTTGTCATAGTCTTCTGGTGGGGTCAGAGAAACAGAGGAGAGGACATCTGCTCCTTTTAACGTTCCCCTTGGTACTCCAGGCTGGTGGTGACCCATCCAATACAATGCTCCTTGATTTTCTTGCTGAGGACAATAATGACTAAGTTTCCCCTTAATCTCGAGGTGGTAGAAATTCATGCAGGCATGCAGATATTCATATGCAAATCATCTGTGCTTCAGGGATGCACATATTTAACCTGTATAATTTGATTCTTTTGAAGTACACCTCACTGCAGTCCATTCCATAACCGTGTCTGTGCACAACCTCATGATTACTATCATTGTTGTCATTTGTGATAAGCACACTTCACTGCCCTTTTAGTACATTTTAAGAACACCATGCATTGTTGTTATATAACAATCCTAACTGATTGTGCCACTGGAGCTTCTCCATGCCTTGTGGTTAACTCCGGGCACTGTGTTGCACAGTGCATCTCTAGACTTATTTATCTTGCTTCACTGAAATCCTATGCCCATGACAGACACCTCCCGTTGTCCCTGAGAGATAAGTGGGTGGCCTAGTTGTGTGCAAATTGGAGACCAAAGGTAGGTGATCAGGCTGCAGGAACCTCGGCTGCTGCTATGGCCTATCCACTGGGTGTAGAGCTCCTCACCCTTTCTCTGTTCTTATTTCTCTCAGACCATCTGACCACCATGATTCCCGATGTTGTACAGGGGCAGTAGAACCCAGACTGCCAGGCAGCATCTTGAAAGTTACGCATGCCTCTGAAATGTCCCAGTGTTAGTTCTTTTAAATCATTTCATTTATCATTATCTTCATGGGTGTGCCTCGAGGAAGGACAAACTCAAGACATTTCAAACTAAATGGATGCACCTTGAGACCATACTCTTAAATGAAATAAGTTGGACACACATGTTTAAATACCTCATTTCTTTGGGGTGGGAAACTGAAAGTGTAAATAAGGATCAACATGTATAGAAGATATTGGGAAATGAGAATAAAATGTTCAAATGAGAAGGAGAGTAAGAGAGAATGGAGGGAAAAGGGAGGAAGGAGCAAGAAAAAAATGGAAGGAAAGTGGAAACAATTTTTTTGTAGATAAGCAAGCTTTTGAAAGGAGGGGAGAAGGGGAGAAAATTGAAGCAACAATTATGTACAGGTAAAAATTCCCTACAATGAATGTGATCATTATGCATATCTAAAATGTATAAATAAAATTTTTAATGCAAAAAGTAATTTTAAGACAATCACGTCTAGTCACTATTTTCTGTTTTAGGTAAAATTATCCCCTCTGAGATACAGTAAAGAGTGAATAAAAATGTAGCCTTTATCTCTACCTACTCAGAAAAAGCAATCGATTAATTCTACTGTTACTGAAGTCAGATAGCTCAGATCAAATGATAAGTATCTAGGTTCTCAGAAAGACAGAAACAGTAAGAGCTCTGTCAATCAATATGTGTGCTATATATGCCTGTATGCATGTTTTATGTGACACCTCTGAGCAGTTAGTTGAGCACCTAAAATTTACCATCACCTAGTAATTTCTTCCTTCTTTCCTTCAACTGTATTTTTTTTCCTCTGTATTTTAGGGAAGGGTCTACAGGGTGTTCAGGGTCTCACTACTAGATTGGACTCATAGTGATCCGCCAGTTTCCAGCCTCCCAAAAGCAGGGATTACAGGCACCCGCCATCACGCCCAGTCTCAATTGTCGTCTCAGTGCACAGCAGGCCTGGGCATTGAACCCCCGGCCCTTGTGCCTGCTTGCAGGTGCTTTAGTCTGCTGAGCTATTTGGCCGCCCTGCCAATCTGTATGTATAGAGAACTTATGAATTGTTAGACATTGTTCTTCAGTGTTTGAAGCACTATTAGAATAATGATGGTGGTGAATACTAACCTTCAAAAACCTATAAAAAGGATGAGGTCAAAATAAAGTTTTAAATATTGCAATGACACCAAGAACTACGTATTAGAGATGCAAAGAAAACAACAATTCTCTAATATGACCTCACAAAATGTCTTTTTAACGAAAGAAGAGGGGTTCTTTTCCTAAAACTCAGTATTTCCTAAAACTCAGTTTCCTAAAAATAATCTGAACAACTAATTCGAAGATAACAATATGCATTATGACAACCATTGTTGAATTCCTATTACTTTAGTTAGTGAAATTCTGTATTGTTTGTATTTTTTTTACTATTTTCATTCTCTTTAAAATAATAATAACAATAATAAAAATGTGAAAACCAAAAAATTCAAAATAAATTAAAATGTGTAGGAACATCTTTTCAGGCTGCATGTATTCTACTACCAATCACATCTAACTTTGCTTAGTTACCATTAAGTATAATCCACAAATTTTTATCCCCACAGTCTGAGGATCACTCTTCAGAAGCTTTACCATGAGGAACAACATCACTTGCTGAACATCGCAGAAGAGATTGAACTAAATGGAGACAAATGTAGAACATCATACATAAAGCAAAGTGAGTTTTCAGTTTGCTCAGGGAAGTGAACATGAATGTTTGAAAAGTTTAGAGAAAAGATAGCTCTGTCCTTTCTGGAAAGTTATGATCTGAAAGTCAACAGCAAAGTGCTGTAAAAGCCCAGAACTCACAGCTAGTCTCACATGATAACTAACAGGCAGTTGGAGAACACTGAGGATGGAAACATCTTGATTGATCAGTCCACTGAGAGATGAGCTAAAACTAAAATCCAGTCCATCTACACTGCCTCTTTGCTTTCACCCTGCTTATGATTGATGCCAGTTTACACAGTGCTGGGCTGCCCTGTGTACTGTCTGTGATAGTACCAGATTCTCCCCAGCAGGTTCTTCCTGTTACCAGAAAAGTGTATATTGTCAGAACGTACAGTACCCCGGTTATGTGCACATTGCTCACTTCCTGTCCAAACAAATGTTCTCTGTGGTTTGTTTGATGTCTCTTCAATGACTATCTGTTCTCATAGCACGGATGAAGGTTGAGTTCAGTGATTCCTTTCTTAAGAGTATCTTGCTTCAGCTTCAAAAGTATTAGAAATTTCTTTATGAGCATGAATGTTGTGACTGCTTAATTTTAATGTTTTAAATATGTGTTCATGGAAACAACTAATTGTTTAGAATGAAAAGAAAAATTATTTCATTTCTTTATTCCAAAGAATTCCTCAGCGATAACAACTTAGCACTACATTTCCTCTACATGGCAACAAAGTTATTTCCTCCCTCTTTTCTTTCTCTTCCTTTCTTTCTTCTTCTTTTTTTAAAAATGTATTTGGTACAAGGTCTCACTATGCAGCTCAGATTCATAGTGATCCTCCTATTTTCAGCCTGCCCAGAGCTGGGATTACAGTGTGCGTGCGCAGCTTGTGGTGCTGGGGATGGAACTCAGGTCCCTGTGCTTGCCTAAGCAGGCACTTAGCTGAGCTATCTCACTGGCACTTCTTCCTTCTTAATGTGTACCTCATTTTTCATTTAATACAGACAAGATGATAATTCACTGTGGTTAGAAGACGATTTTTAGCTCACAGAGGAGAAAATAACAGCAAGTTCAATATTTTACTGTTGATTGATTTTTGCAGAATAAATATCAGGACATTTTGTGTTCTTAGGGGTACAGTTAGGATATTACAAGCATTGTTTTGCTTCTGGCCAACAGGCCAAGGATTCTGGAGCTAGTCTGCTTCACAGCAAACCTGCTCCCAGCACTATGTCACTTTATTTTTTGTACCAAGGATCAAACTTGGGACCTTGCATTTACCAGGCAGGTGCTAATTCTAAGGAGCTATATCCCCTGCCCCCCACCACTTTCTTGATATCTGGCTTTGACCAATTTCCCTTACTTCTTTATTTCAATTCCTGAATATGAAAAATGGGGCAAGTAGATATTTCCTTCAAACAGTTGTGTGACCAAGTGAGTCATTGTCTCTGACGTGTGTACCACAGCCATTATACCCATTACTGGAACATCCTAAATTCATGGTAGCTGCATTCATTACTGTAATTTGGACTTGGTGTACTCACAATGCCTGGGTCCTAGAGTTGTGAAGTTATCGACAGGGCTGTCCTTGCTCCACCACACATAACTTGCCAGGCACCTTTAGTTCTTAAACAAGCGGATCCCACCCCCAGGGCTTTGTAATTGAAGCTACCTTTGCCCTCCCTCTGTTTCACCACACCCTACCTCTTCTCCTGGCTACTTCCTTATCCTATGTCTCAGCTGAGAACCACCTGCTGGTTTGCTTGTTTGTGGCACTTTTGGGCATAGAACACAGGGATGCTCTACAACTGAGCTACATCCTGAAACTTTGTTTTGAGAGTCTCACTAAGTTTCCCAGGTTGACCTTGAACTTTGTAATTCTCAGCTTGCATAAGTGCTATGACTGCAGGTATATGTCACCGTGCCTAGCTTCATGAAAAATCAGTTCCTGAGAAATTTTCCCATGCCCCTAGGGACCATGTGTATTCTAAGGTAATCACAGCACAGAGCTGTCCGGCACACAGGGACACACACCGCTTCTAGAGCATTGTTACAGCCTCTCTTCTTTCCTTCTACTAACATTGTGGCTGTGTTGACTTGTTGGCCTCTATTTTCATACCAAACTCATGTTTTCCGGTCCGCTTTATCACAGCTCCTCACCGACTGCCTAGTGCACCTTAGAAGCACTGGTGAGGAATTGCGTAGTAATTTCTACCAAATAAAAATCAAAGGGATTTTGTGTTGTGTCCCTTCAGGCCACTTGTCAGTGCAGACCTCAGGTTGCCTTGACTTTAAGCAGTGGTGGCCATAGCTCCTCTCTTCCTGGATACATATCTTTCCCATTTCTTCTGTTTTCCTTTGCCCCATCTCAATTGTTTCTTTTTTTTTTTTTTTGAGCAGTTCCTTTCTCTTTCCCAGAGTTTATTGTACATTCTGAATCTTATTTACTCTTTCATTGTTTTACACTAGGGAGATAATTTTTGTTTTAATATTTACAACTTTGATCAATTTGTACTTCAGTATATGGCGATAGATATGTTTGGTCCCACAGTCAAAGACAAGGTGACTGAGAGTGTTTATAGTTGTACCTACATCTTCTAATCTGTTACATTGATTCTTGAGCTTGTTTTTTTTTTTTTTTGCCAGTGTCATGCTAATTTTAGCATAGAGCTTTGTAGTTTAATTTAAATTCAGATATTGTGATGCCTCCTGCCTTGGCTTTGTTGCCAAGGAGTTCTTTTACTTTTTTAGGTGTCTGGTTGTTCCCATGCATATTACCTGACAATAGTTGAATGAAATTGGCAATCACTGGGAAAAGCAACTGAAAAACTCCGTGAACACATGGAAATTAAACGAAACCCTCTTAAAATGACCAATGAGTCACAGGTGAAATTACCTAAGAAATTAAACATCTACAACTAAATAAGAAAGCAGGTGCAACATACTGGAACTTATGGGACAAAATGAAAGCAGTGCTAAGAAGGAAATATACAGTGGTGAATTCTCACATCAGAAAAACAGAATGAGCACAAATAAGCAATCTCATTTGGTACCTCAAACTTCTAGAAAAGGAAGAGAAGATAAGTCCAAAGCTCATACAGGGGAATAAATTATAAAGATCAGAGCAGAAATTAACATAATGGAGACTAAGAAAACAATACAAATAATTAATGAATTAAATAGTTGGCTCTTCAAAAGAATAAATAAAATTGATAAATCCTTAGCCAACTTTACCAAAAAAGGAAAGAAAAACATGTTTCCTGGAAGAAGGACAGCCTCTTTAATGCACAGTGCTGGAAAATTTGCTCTTTAATTGTCAAAAAGTTAGATCCTACAATTTTGATTTTTTTATGTATTTAGTAGAGGGACTGCAAGATCTCACTACATAGGCTGGACTCATAGTGATTCTCCTGTTTCCAGCTTCCCAAGTGCTGGGATTACAGGTGCATGCCACCACGTCCAGTCTCAATCGCAGTCTCAGTGTGCAGCTACTTTTTCTTAGTTCAATGAGAAGAAAGATTTGTACTAATACTGTTTAGACAAGATATCAAATTTATTTACTAAGGAATAAAAGAATGAAATCACTACAGATCCTGTGGAAATTAAGTAGATCATCAGTACCTACTTCAAAAATCTGCTTGAATTGGATGGAAAACAAGAAATGGATGGATTCCTAGATAAATAAATTACCAAAGCTGAATGAAGATATAAAAATTATGAATAACCTAATATCAGTTAATGAAGTTGAAAATGTAATTAAATACTTAACAACAAAGAAAATCCTGGGTCCTGATGAATTCATTGCTAATTTCTACAAGATTTTTAGAAATTATTTAATGCCAGTCATCCATAATCTCTTTAATGAAATTGAAAGGAAATCAATACTTCCTAACTAATTCCTGGGTGCAAGTATTACACTCATACCAAAACCAGAGAAAGATCCAGACAAAAATGAGAACTACAGTCCAATCTCCCTAACGAACATAGGTACCAAAAATCTTCAATAAGATACTAGCAAATGCAGTGCAGAAAATCATCAGGAAAATTATACACTATGGCCATGGGGGATTCATTCCAGGAATT
>NW_004524604.1:1120710-1179233 GCF_000260255.1 Octodon degus | reverse complement strand
AATAGAATGATTTGTTCTAATGGTGTTTGTAAATAGGATCTCAAGTCCGCATCTTGTACAGCAATTAACCACTAAGAAGAATGTATGCAGTGTGTTAATTATTGAAACTGTCCTAGCGATTTGATTTGAAACTGTCTCACTGCTATTTGTTTATCAATAAAATTATGAAAAAATAAAATAAAATAAAAAACTTGAATCAAGATCTTTAGTAAGTCTAATCCAAAAGTTAATATCAGAATCCAAATAATTTAAAAAGAGGAAATATCTTTATAAATCCCTACAGAAAGTAGAAACAAAATACCAGTGCCTTCTCAGTGAGCTATATCTTCAAAGCTTTTTTTAATTTTTAAAATATATTTAATTTAATTCTCATTTTATTTTGAGACAGCATCTTGCTATATCACTAAGTTGCCAGGCTAAGCTTGAAAGGGTAGTCCTCTTGCTTCAGCCTTCTAGAATACTGGAATCATAGTTGTGCACCACCACATCTAACCAAAAGAAAATATTTGGTTTTTGAGCTTCATATTTGGTGTTGGAAGAGTGGTAAGCCTGCCTACCTTATTCTTGTGCTTACATCGCTAAGAACAAACACAATCATCTTCAATTTCAAGATGAAATTAAAGCAGAAAACCAATGTGGAAGAAAGTGTGTTTGATATTAATTTTCTTATAACTCAATTAAATGGGAAAGGAAAGTTTTAGATTCAGTTTTAAATAATCTTCCACATTTTTTTATTACCTGTACTTAGAATTTTTTCCAATCTTTGGAAAAAAGTCAAAAATGGCAAGGAGGAAGTTTCTTTTGGGGCCTGGATTTAGGTAGTCCTCTCATATTCCTTGAATGCTTACCAATAGTGGAAACACACATGCCTTTAGGAATACAGTCTTCTCATAAGTGAAGATAATAGAGTCCAAAGAGTGGCCTAGCTGTGTGGCCTTGAGTTAGACAGTCAACATGAGTATCATTGTTCTCAGGAACATTGGCGTGGCTATCTTACTGAGCAAATGTGTGTTCTTGCTGAATAAAGATCTGGCCAGTGCATAGCTTGAGTGTATTCTTTAAGTTTTCTTGTGTTTATCTCTGTCTCTGTCAATGGGAAATGAGTTTTTTAATGGTCAAATGTTAGAGAACAGACTCAGTGTCATCTGGCCATTCTGTTATGTCCTCTTATAAATTTGTAGGTCAGGAAAATCCTGGTTTGCAATTATTAAGAGGAATCCAGTTGTAGGTTTAGGTTTCATTTTTGTCACATGCAGAGCCATCTTTGGTGGCAGTTGTTGGTGTCACCTTTCCCTGAATGGGCACTACCTCCCACAGTGGGCTGGTACAGGAATGATAAGCAGTAAAAGGGTTGACTGTGCAGTGAGGAGCGGATGATGCTGCACATAAGCCTCTCTTGTGGACACCAGCTGTAGGAACCCAGCCCTGGAGCTACAGGTAAACCAAAGACAACACTGGTAAGCTCCAACCTCCAAACCTTCAGAGCATTACCAAAATACTAAGTTTAAAATAAACAAGTAGCTGACTTATGAGAGACTATGGTGGATGAAATTTGACCTTTCTCAGAATCTTTGAGCGGCTGCCTGTGGATTGGGAAATGGGGACCGATGAGAGCACGTGCCACTACCTTCATTCCATGGTGATGATGCATTTTCAGAGTAATGTCTGTGAGGGCGGAGAGGACCAGAAGTTGGAGGAGGAGGTAGTAGGTGCATGGAAGTCAAGCTACAATGTACAGAGTAGCAGAGATGTCACAGGACAGGTCAGATCTGGAATCAGCCAAACCCAGGTAAAAGCTAGGCATAATTGAGCAAGTTGTTCACTAGATCCTGAACCTTGAATCCTCTGTTAATTGGGGTTAGCCAATCATCCAGACCACCATGGATTGGAATACTACAATGCAACTGTTAAAAGCACCATCTCTGAGCTTATAATGATCCTGCTACTCTCCAGCTGCACAGCAGGGACAAGTAGGAAATAGTTACAGGCCTCAGTTTCTTCATTTGCACAGTGCAGCTAAGGGCACAAGCGTTGCAGAGTTGTTTTGGAAATTAAACTTTTGGCACACAATAATAGATAGATAATAGTGTCTACCACTTGTGAGGTTCTACCCAAACCCCAATGAAACTGACCAATGCGCACAAACATAGAAGACACCCAAGAAGTGTTTGATGAATAAGAAAGAATGACAATCTGTTGATGTGTCCCTAGGATTTGATTAGGCTGCCAGCATCCAGCTTAGTACTCCTTAGGTGTCACTGGCTAACTGACTGGCTGTGCTATTGGCCAGCATTGCAGTAAGTGGAGTCCAAAGGAGGCCCTTATCCAACAAGGAGACTACCAGGAAGAGACAAATGATTCATTGTGCTCTTTCCTCGGAGCCTTGCACTGTTGTTCCCAGGAACGACAGCAACTAGGTCAAGCACAAAAACATCATGAACAGTTCCTATAAAATATCCCTGAAAAGAAAAAGAAATGCATAGGTTTTCAACATTTAAAACATATTTTAAATAAAACTGGGGGTGGAGAGGGACAGATGTTATCAGTAGTTATGAAAACCTCTTGTAACTGTAAATAATATTTTATGTATTATAGATGGTAAAGAAGCCATAATTTTTACAAAGTTTTAGCAGTGTCCTATGCCTTCAAAAGATTAAAACACACAGAAAAATGAGTATGGAAAACAGAAAACAAGAGCTAAAAATGCTTCTGAGGTCAGAGTTAGAACTGCTGGAATGTAAATGTAAATATGAAGAAAGGCTTATGTCAGAAACAGGTCATCAAGGAAGGTAGTTTCCAAAAGGGATAAAAATCTAATGGAAGGAAAGCCTTCATTACATAATTAGTGTCAGGATACACCCAAACCTACTGGATTTCAATTAGGGTCTTGGGAAGTTTTTAAGCAATCACAAATATGCATCATGAAAGCACACGCTTAACCCCGATTTCAACCTTTTCATGTTTTAATAGATTAATTTGCTTGTATTTAAAACCTTAGAAAGGTGAACCTTGGGAGCAACAGCAACAGCAACAGCAAGTACAATATATGTCCTTCAAGTTGAGTATATGGTGCTCCTGACATACCTATCACTCGTCATACTTTAAAATAAAGTATGCCAACATCCACAGCACATAAACAGTTTTATGGCACAAGTATATTATTTGGTAAGGACAAGTGCTGGTAAACATGCCTGGATTTCAGAGGTATTTTGTAATAATAGGTATTACTGAGGATCTGTTAGGTTTAAGATGGATCACTGTCTCAGAACATTTTCCCCATTACTACTGAATGAATGGATCAGGCATTTAACTTCTATTCTCTCTGAAACATGGGGAATTCCCAGGAAAAGATTTCCTAATGCTCTGTCCTGAACATCAAGACCTCATGTTTCACTCCATTTCTCAATTTACTTTCTTCCTTTTTGTTTAGTAGGCCCATAACATATTGATGAGAAGGAGGAAGGGAGGAGGGGAGAGTGGGCATTAAACATGGTCTGTTGGTGGAGTGTTTTAGAACTCTGGCTTAGTATATCATTTTTAAAACAGGTAAAAGTAAGACAATTATGAAAAAAATAATAATTTGCTTTAATAATAATGATCTATGCTTTCATTTAATGACCTCCAGGCCTATGGAAGCCTCGGCTCCCTCTCCATTTCTGAAGTATAACTATACCATTTGCTTCATGATTTCTGCCATTCACTTGTTCTAGGAATGCCCCACATAGTCCACCATCCTTTTGATTAAGGTGGCACTAACTCAAACCCATGGGCTTGTAACAAATGTCAGAGAATGAAAGAAGTTTTTCATTTTGGCTTCAGAGGTTGCCTCAGGGACAAATTTGTCCACTGTCGAGTCAACCAGTTCAATTCCAGGACAAACATGCCCTCCTCCCGAGGGCTGCTGCTTTGATGGACAGGAAGCTGGGATTCTTGGTCTCACTACATAGGACAGACTTTGGACACTGCAACCAGTACAAAGAAGCCAGTGTTGGGGCACTGGCCTCCAACCACACTGCAGCTGGTGCACTCCTAGACTTACCAATATCTGAGCCAATAAATTGCTAGTTCTGGAGTAAAGGGGGCTGGAGGCAGGAGAAAGTCATTTCTCAATCCAGTTTGAAAAAGTTTATCTAAGGAACTCGTACTAGAACACACTTTATTTCCTTGGCCAGGAAGTTGTTTTGTTTTCTCTTTACCTTCCAAATCTGTGCTCAGTGTTTGAGGGCCGGCTCCAATCCTATCCCTCTAGGAAGTCTATACCTTCCCGGCCTTCTGAGCTCACCCTCCTCCCTTTCTTTTGGCACACCATGTTCTCATTCTTGTCTGCCAGGAACTATTGACTTTACTGGCTAGGACTTTTTTCTTTTTCTGTAATCTAATTTCCTGAAGAATAAAATAAATCCTTACACATTATTATTAGAAGGCTATGCACACCTGTAACTTCCATAAGTGGAATGCAAATACATAAACCTTGGAGCCCCATGTGGTATGCAAGATTACATAGCCACTGGGAAGACAGACACCAAGGATCACAGTCTTTGGGACGATGCTCCCTGAAGTAAATGGAAGAACAAAGGTAGAGTGCCAGACTTTTGCTTACAGGGAAGAAACTTCATGTGAATGTCTTCTTTTGTCTTGTTTTACTCATAGTATTCTCAGCATCCTAGGCTGGCCACAGACAAAAAAAAAAAATTATAATTGAACACTGAGCTAGAAGTTATAAATGGAATAAAATACAGTCATTCAAAGATCTAAGTTCTGAAAACTCAACACCTCCATGCTTCAGACCATTTCAAAATCATCTTCTGGGTTCAACTACGGAGCTCTGCTCTTGCTCACCAGCAAGTGTTGCCCAACGTCGGCTGGGTACACTGGGCACTACCATCGCTTTGCCTTGTTCAGGTCCTTCTTAGCTCACCTCACTGCGTGTTTTCCTTCAGTGGCTTGCACAGCTTCCTCAAATCAAGAGCTAACGCTGTGCTGGAGTCACATTATCTGCATCTCCTCACCAGTCTGCCGACCATAGCATCAGTGTGTTACGCACACAGTGTACAAGGCTGGGAGGAGCCCAGCAGGCTCTAAACAAAGGTTCTGATCCACAAAAATCTCAGGCCTACCAGGAGAAAAAGAACCAGCACCAGCTTGTGTATAACATGAGCAAGCCAGGTATTATGGCAAGTAGCAAGCCGGGCATTATGGCACGTGTCAGTAATCCTAATAGTAATCCTAGTAGGCTGAGTCAGAAGGGTCCTAACCTAACATGAGCCCAACCTGGGCAATTTATCAACTCAGTAATAAGATCTTTCAAAATAAAAAGAAAAACAGAGTTAGGTATGTATCTCACTGCAAAAGCCCTGGGTTCAACTAATGGGAATGGGAGAGAGAAGAGAGGCAGAAGCAGAAGCGAGAGAGAGCTGACAGAGGGGGTGTCTCCTCTTACTCTATTACTGTGTACCCTAAACGCTCTAAGGCTCCCAAATCTTGCTTCTTCCATCCACATCCTCATTGTCACAAAGCTGAACATGTCTAAAGAGGAACCTGGGGACAGTGAGGTGCAAAAACAATTTCCTTAGCCATATCCACCCAGAACATTAGGGGCCAACATTTCAGAAGTCTAAAACTGAATTTCTGGTCTTGGGATCAGTCTCTACCCAGTCTCTGTACTCAGTTTTTTTTTGGGGGTGTGGAGGTGTTATATATAAGTAAATTGTTCTCTGAAATGCTTCCCCCCAACACCTTTTTTTTTTTCCAGTATTTTACTTTGAAATTTTATTATTTAAAAAGAATAAAAAGGCTGAGGAGATAGCTCGGCAGTCTAATTGCCTGCCTGGCAAGTACAAGGACCCAGGTTCAATACCCGGTACCACATGCTGGGTCAGTCCCAGAACCCAGAGAGCACTGTGGCTGCCTGTAAATTCAAAGCTGGGGAAGCTGAGACAGGAGGATCACTATGAGCTCAAGCTGCATAGTGAGACTCTGTGCCAAATAAATAAAAGATTAAAGAGAATAAAAAATAAGTAAAAAAAAAAAAAAGAAATGGTACAAAATTTCACTGAACAAGATGATAGGAATTAAATAGTGGTTGTTATGTTGAATAACATTGTCTTCAAATAAGTTGTTCAGATTACCAGATATAAGCATACAAAATTGGTCAAAAAAATTAGAAAAAAATCATCTGTTCCTTTCAGTAGACCTTTAGAAATCAGCAGTACAGTCATCCAAGCTATACTGGGTGTATGTGCATATCTATCTATCTATCTATCTATCTATCTATCTATCTATCTCATATATATTTTTTTATGTATATTTGCACCCTCCCTTCTTTCTTTTCTCCTTTTCTTCATTCCAGTAGTACCCTCCATTTGAAGAGTTTCTTTCCTTTTTACGGTATATATTGTACCTTTCAGATTTTATTTACTCTTTCAGGTTCTTTTTAAGAAAATTGCCCCATTTAAAAATGCTGCACATAGCCCCAAGTTTCTGCTGCCTGCCTCGCCTGTTGCATGGGCTCGCGGAGCCGGCTCCTCGGCTCCTGTCTTCCCACTTGTCGCTGACAGTTTCTCCATGAACATGCGCTTTGCTGTGCTCACTGGAAGCGGACAGTGCGTGACAGCGGAGAGCTGTTTCTCAGTCATTACATGTTTGAGCAACGCCAGAAATGACTTCCAGCTCTAATCGCACCCTGCTTACCCTGTTGCCTGAGAGATTTCAATTTGTTGTGTGAAAATAGCAATTTGAGGAGATGAAAGTTTAACAAATGCTATAAATAGCAGCCAACGCTCCTGTCATTATAGCTAAGTACCGCGCCACACCCACTTCCCTTTCCTTTGTCTGTCATTAACTATTATATCTGGAGTGAAACTTGTTTCTAGCACAATCAGTAGAACGAACAATGAAACCATAAAGTGATCAAAGGATTAGTGAAAGAATGTGTTCTCTTTCACCCACTGAATGTAAACCAGATTTTCAGGAATTCAGCTGAACAAAGTGCCTTGGGAATTCCCAAATTTGTGCCTATATTCTCTTCTTTTTTCTTCTAAGAAATTTCAGAAATCCTCAGTTTAGGGCTGAGGGTATATGACTCTATGGCTCAGGTTGAGGCCATTTTCCTAATATGCATGGGGACCTGGGTCTGACCCCAGAATATTCAGGCAAGGTGTGTCCTTAGGGATCTGAATGAGGAAGTTCTTGAATACTTACTCTGGAAATCATTACATGAATACTCGTTGACTACCACACAGCGCACTCTATCTCTCCTTTTTTTTTTAACTAGAATAAAATAATAATATAATAATAATAATAATAATAATAATAAACCCATTAGAAACAATGCAGAATTTCACTAAACAAAACGATAGCAATTCAACAAAGGTTGTTTTATTGCATATCGTTGTCTTCAAATTAGATTTTCAGATTACCAGATATAAGCATGCAAAATAGTTCAAAAAATTAAGCAAGGAAAAACAACTTTTAAGCATTAACTATCCTTTTCAATAGACCTGTAGAAATCAGCAGTGCAGTTATCCAAGCTGTCCTGTGTATGTTTCTCAAGTCAAAAAAGATCAGTTCTTCCCCAAAGGAAAACACTGGGAAACATGTAGCAACAGTAGACAGAGATGTTGCCTTCATGCCTTTCCAAATATGCGGCTATTTCAGCGTGCATTTTTATCACCAAAGCATTAATGGAAGAAGAACAGGGACAATACTCTAATAAGCACCCATGCTATCCAGGATGAGACTTAACAGCCTGCTAACTTTATTTCAAATATATCCTCTCCTTTTATTTATTTATTTATTTATTTATTCATTCATTCATTCATTCATTCATTCATTCATTTCTGTATTTTAGGGAAGGGTCTACAGGGTATTCAGGGTCTTACTGCTAGAGCTGCCTTGTAGTGATCCACCTGTTTACAGCCTCTCAAGAGCTGGGATTACAGGCGTGCCACTATGCCCAGTCTCAATCGCCTGATCAGCATGACTTGGGGGTGAGCCAGGATGGCAGGTCTGGGGACTGAACCCCCAGCCCCTGTGCCAGCTTGCAGGTGCTTTAATCTGTTGAGCTTTTTGGCCAGCCCTCCCTCTCCTTTTAAAATAAAAAAAAATATAGTAGTCTTTCTAGCATTTGATTTTACCCTTTCTTGTTTGTTATTTATCTTATCTTATTTTCTTGTGTTATCTTAATTCCTCATCTTCCTGGTAAGCATTTTGAAAATAAGAGCTTGCTTGTTCTTATTTCTTGTCCTGTTGATCAGCTTAACTTCTAGAACATAGCAAGTGCTCAGTAAGTGTTTGCTGAATAAATGAATTAGTGAAAAAAACCTATTTTCTCCCTCTGTTATTCTCCTTCATATGCTCACACATTTTTGTCTTTATTGGAGTTTAGTTGGGGATTAATAATGGGGTTTTTTATCTGTCTCCCTTTTGCTGTGTCTGAGAGTTGATGTTCTGGTCATCACTGTCCTCCCCTACTGTATCCTTGGATGTTGGCCTCTGACACTGTGGCTTTGGGTGGGTCGTACTTGATCTCTGTGGCTTTGGAGTGGGCAAGCCTCCCAACTGGGGTCTGTGTGTGCTGGGGCAGCTTCTCATGGCGAGGAGACCTGTGCTGCTCTGGGGTGCATGCACAGTGTTACCACCGTGTCTTGGGGCAGGCCACCTTGTACTGTGGTCTCCTGCCAGGGCTGTGGTAAGACAGTGCATCACCTTTCCCCAGTTCATCTTGTTCTCAGCTTTAAAACATGTGGGAGACGGTGGCTGCACTAGGTCCCTGAGCTGCCTGTGTGCCAACACCATGACTTTGGGCAAAGCTGTTTGCTCCTTGTAAACCGCGATGACAGCATGAATCTCAGGGTCACTGTGAACTTGGAGTGCCACATAGTAAGCACCTGAAATGGAGTGGGAGTGACAGGAGAGTGGTGTCTGGTGTTACTGCAGACTTGTGGGTCTTCCTGACACTGAAAGAGGAGTGTTGTCTTTGCAATGCCTTCGATACAGGCATTCTCAGGACAGCAAACACACCAAGGAACAGGCCACCCTTAGAGCCTCATGCCAGCTGCCCCAGTGCATGATGGATAAAAACTCCTACTGACCAGGATGTGAGTCTCTGGGAGACTGGATTCTAGGAGGCTATGACCACCATCTGATGCAGTGGCCAACAGCGAGGCACAGAGCAGACTAGAGAAAGTGCTGCTGAGGACTGTCAGGGAGTGAACCCAGGAAAGGTCCTTTCCTGTTCTATTGTAGAGACTTTCACAAATATAAATGTACCCCTGAATTTTCCTGATCTCTTTAAAAAAATAATAATAAACCCCTGTGAAAACCATGCTCCACAGGTGTTATTGCAAAGAATATCTATAGTCATTTGTATCCACTAAAGGGTTTACCGGCACCCTAAAGACCACCTAGACACCTCTGACTACTGATCCTGTGCAAAAGGAAAGAGCAGCAGTTTAAAAGCAGACACCAGACACCCCTGAGGAAGAACTTGAAGCTGTCTGAAAGTCCTCTCAGGGCCCCACCCCCCCTACCCCCACCCTCAGCTTCTCCTGTTGGATCCTGGCTGCTACAGGACTGAGAAAGAGCTAGGGGAAAGGGCTGAGAGAAAACTCCACCAGGAGAGTTCTGCTTAAGCAGATACTGCTCAGCAGCCACCTCACACTGGCAAATCATAGCGAGATGGGAGGGTTGGATTTTACTTTTTTCCCATTGCTGAGTATTTATTTCAAGTAAGCTGGTGGCATCCCACAGAACCCCATAGCAGCCTGTGTTTCTGCTTACCTCCCCACACCACACTCTCGAGTTCTGGGCATTTGTCTTTCTCTACAGCTGCCAGCAGCTCTGTGGTATCCCCACTGTGATGTGCCCTCCAGAGTTTGGTAAGGCCTCTGTGGACAGGCACTGAATGAATGCGAAGAGGAGATGGAGAGAGTGAAGAAAAAAGATTTATGCTGTGTATTCATTTAGTTTTACATTCATTCCAGCATTGCTGGTTGATGTCAGGTGCACTGAGCATCTTAACAACTCGAACATGCCCGGCCCCAGGAGCAGGTGCCCAGCCGCAGCAGAGCACCCGTGGCTCTCCCAGAATAAAAACCGAAAGGCAGAGTCCGCTGCGATGTGTCATGGGTTCTGCTCTGCCAGACTTCCCAGCCAGAGGGGTGGCTGCTATGCAGCCTGCGTGGATGTGTATACCTCAGCTTCCACTCTAAGAGCCTGTAAGACCAGAGTGAGCTTCCTGCTCAGGAATTTCCTGTAATGGGTTTAAGCCACGAGGTGAAGGGTGTTCCCAGGAGATGCCCTTGATGGGAGCCGACCAGAGTGCAGGTCTTTATCACGGGATACATTTTCACACTTTGTCCTCATGCAATTCTAAAGCCACCGCTGCTGCGTGCCAAGACCTGTTTTACGAGGTTGATCTGAAGGCGAAGCGCCTGGACTCTGGAGCTGCACTCTGGAAGGTTACTCTTTGGGTCTCACTTCCTCAAGTATAAAACAGAAAAACTACAAGCGCCTACCTACATCACAGACTTGTCACCAAGATCAAGGGCGTCAAGGGGAAGGCAGGCGCGGCCTGGACAGCGGCTGTTGGGTGGTCACTGGCACAGGTTTGCTGCGACACGGCCGGGCACCTGCACTTCTGATGATGCTGTGCTCAGTGCTCTGCTGCATGGAGCAGCGAAGGAGTGTTTCAGCAAAAGCGCACCTTACTCCCTGAAGTGTTTAAAGTTCTTTAACAAAGGGAAGAAAAATAAGTGGCCATTTGTCTCTGGAAAGTTGGGCACTTGAGAGCACATTCACTAGCCTTTTCTTCTGCGGACGATTTACCCAACCACATGCAGCGGACAGAAAGTGAATGAACCAACAAGGAGGCAGCAGACGCAGGTTGTGTGCCTCCAGCACACACTTTCACCCCCAAAGACCAAGTTTTCTGAATGTTGAACAGTTCCAGGGCTTTGCCAAAGGGATAGAGTTCCGGTGGTCCCCTGCAGTCAGAAGGTGCCATGGGCCCAGCCTCCTTGTGAAGCTGCTGGGCCAGACCCACTGAGTTCCGTGCCCTGCCCTGAGTTTGTCTTAGGCAAACGCAGGTCCTCCGTGAGGACTTGCTGTGAAATGCGCTCCTCTCTGCCGCCCCTTGTGCCCTGCACCCCTCTCCTGCTTTCCTTATGCTCCTCCAGCCTGCTCATGCTTGGCTTCCCTCATCCTCGTGGCATCTCCAGACGCTACCCCTCAGGACTTTGTTCCAGGTCCTCTTGGCCTCTGTTGTACCTTTGCTGCAACAATTTCACCTGTTACTATTGTTTCAGTCACTATCTATAAAATAATTCATCTGGCATGCACACATTGACCTCAGACCTGTCTGCCGACCTCAAGAATCACTCTACTTTCCTTCCTGATGGACAAATGTTTGGCTGTTTCAAACAAGATGTGTGTGTGTGTGTGTGTGTGTGTGTGTGTGTGTGTGTGAAGTGAACTTTAGATCTCCTAATTTATTCTTGCTCTTGTCATTCTCATCTTAGTAAAAGGCAGCAGAAATCTGGAAATTTATCTTGGTTTGTCCTCTGTTCAGTTGTGTTTTCCAAACTGTCTAGAATGCATGTAGCTACCACTGACATTGAAGTCACCACCATCTTAGTATCTGAAAACTTGTAGTTTTCTACTCTGATCTGGTTAACAGAGTCTCTATAAGGGACTTTAATAAAAATGTCTAAACATGTCTTAGAGCACAAATAAAGAAAATAAGTGTAGGGAGTTCAATTAATGATCCCAAAATGAAGAAGTAGGAGGACTTTGTACCCACAGCTGTCTCTGGGTCCTGTTTCCAACATGGTGAGGTCCTGTTTCTCAATGCACAGTATAGTGTGAGGTGCGCAAGCTAATGCCTTCTGAGCTACTGTCTTCCCAGTGAGGAGGCACCTGCTGTTGTGTGCCTTCCACTCCGGTCCCAGGGCACATGCTTAGCTAGTTTGTTGTCCACCTTGGTTACCCCTCAGGCATTAGGTCCTCCTAGTTCCCTAGATTTTCCACTGAGAGCTCTCTCTATCCACCCCACGTCAGTCACCCACTCAGCCACAGTGTGGACGCCAACGTCATTCATCACTGCTCTGCCCACAGTGTGTCAACACAGAATTCCTCTCTGTGACTGTAAGCTTTTCTTCTCCCACCTCTTCCAGTTCCTAAAACCTACAGGACCTGCTCTTTGGCCTCATCAAAGCTTTTAAGTCATTGGCTTCCTCCTCATCTGGAATTTCATGACCTTTTGCAGGAAGCCAGCGCCATGCAGTCAAGGTTTCACTCTTTCACGTCCTTGTGATGTAATTGGACAAACTCGAGAAGGACCACAGGTGGCACAGAGAAGTTCAAAACAGAATCCACTCCCACCCTCTGTGACTGCCATGAGTCTGGGTGTTCTTCTGTTCACCTAGGTTCCCTTCATCACTTAAAATTCCCAACCTCTTTTCAACCCTTCTTATGAATAAGCTACACTAGAAAATTCACTCTACTTTTACACAAACTTTTTTCTTCCTCATTCATCTCTATCTCTGTCTCTGTCTCTGCCTCTGCCTCTGTCTACCTCTGTCTCTGCCTCTGCCCTGTCTCTACCTCTGCCTCGGTCACTGTCTCTGTCTCTCTCCTTCCTTTCCCCTCCTTCTGTTTCACTTTCACACACACAAACTCCTCACAGAACAAAAAGCAAGTGAACGCTACATAGTTTATTGCTGTTAGAATAGAACATTGTGTACAATGCAAGCTTTTATTTTCTTTCAGATTTTAATCTGCAAAGCATCCCTTTTCATTTTTACATTTTGAGCAATCTTGGGTGATATTGTTAGACTTTTATCTTCATCTTCACAAAAAGCACTTTGTCACTTGGCTAACATTCCCAAGGAGCAGTGGCTGTACCTCAGTTTCCTTTGTAGGGAATCCAGTCGTGAAGTGTTGCGGAGTGACCTATTGCAGGTAAGCAAAGAGCCATCACCCCGCCCCAAATTATGAACATTTGAAGGGAGCCAACTTCCTTAGAACTTAAAGCAGTTTTGAAGAATTTTATAAAGCTGTGGTAATACTGGAGAGACTTTTCAAATAATAGGATTAAAATTCCATATATCGTATGTTCATAACCAAGTTCATCCTGTAATTAATATGATAAATTCTACACAAATTTCATAGGTCAGATCTCTACCACATTTCCTACGTGCCAGAAACTAAACATGTTATATGCCACCCGTTCATTTTGTCCTCACTGCTAGCCAACCAGATGTGTGCTGCTGTTACATCTGAACTCAATTTGCATTTTATTTGAATATATTATGGAATCCTATGCAAATATTATATAATATGCCTAACATTTTTAACTGAGCAAACAGTAACATTAAATTAAAATAAATTTGTCAAACTCAGGTGATCATTAAAAAATGAACTGAAGAATATTTAAATATCTGTACTCTCAAGGCAATCTAAATAATTAAACTCATCTATAGGTCAATAGTTATAGTTATGTCAATTTGGAGAATAATATTGAAATCTATATCTACAACGTTTACAGTGAACATGAAGTTCCTTTAGAAAAAACAACTGGAACTGAGATGTTGCTCTGCTTACTTTCTCCTGGTAATTAAAGCACACACATTCACACCTAGCACTTTACCCAAGGGACTAGTGATTTTCACTTATATTTTAAAATTCATGTAGTGTGCAGTTCTAAGGTTTGCTATTTGCAATTTATCTCTCTCTACTGCTCAGCAATTTCAGGTTCTGGGTTTGAAGTCTGAAGATTAAATCCAAGCCCTGACTTTCCACTTGCTGATTGTCTGACCTCAGGCAAGACACTGAAGTGCCATGGGTTTCACTTTTGTCCTCTGCAGAGGGAAGATAATGATGCCTTCTGTGCCAACTCCACTGGGCAGGTAGAAGGGTCAGCAGAGATAATAAATATGAAAGTGCTTCTGAAACTACAAAGCACAGCATAACAAGGTGTTAGTCTCTGGCCATCTGATAGTTCATGTGAAGGAAATAATGTTCTCACCAAGGAGCAAAAGTGTGAAATTCACAGCTGGGCTCATAGTTCTTAAATGGTATAAATTAAAATGTGTTCAGAAGACTGGCATGCATTTTTTTTTTTTTCAGAACTGAAGAGTTTCCACTTCTGACTTTAATTGTATCAAGTTGGAGGCACGAATTTGCTTCTCCCTGTTATTCTGGCAGAATAAAGTTAGCTCCATTTGACTGAAGTTGTCTTTGATAGATTCTTTTACTTCTTATGTTTCATTTTTATACTTTTCTGCTGGATGGTTAAGACCAAGATAAAGCAAGGCCTATGCAACAAGAGTTGTAGCTTTTGGGTCTGATATTCTCTTAATGAATAGAGGGATTTGTTCTAATAGTATTTGTAAATAGGATATCAAGTCCGCATGTTGTACAGCAATTAACCACTAGGAAGAATGTATGCAATGTGTTAATTATTGAAACTGTCCTACCAATTTGGTCTGAAACTGTCTCACTGCTATTTGTTTCCTCAATAAAATTATGGGAGAAAAAAAAAAGATTCTTTTATCTACAGTATGGTCATTAGGGAAGCATGAAGAAATTGTATTTAGGGGCCAATGTTATCTTTTAAAAATTTGCTTCCAATTTTATTTTTTTAAATCTTTTTTTTTCTTGCTAAAGCTACAAAAGTTCATGCTAGGATTTAAGATGTCCTCTGGACAAAGTTTTAGTTTTGATAGAGTAAGTCTCTCTCTGGAGGCCACATGTTCTTGCTAAGCAGTGGGAATGAAAGTTCAGTGGTCTCCTGAGAGGACAGAGCTGCCATGTTGTCCTCTTGAAGCTCCTCACAGAGAAGTGGAAATTGGTCAGAATAAATGGAAAACAGGAATTAGGTAGCAGTGAATGGGCTACCTACGAACATATCTCTGTGTTGCTTACTCTCAGTCTTGTACTTTCTTCCTCTTGACAATTTTTCTAACAATAAAACTAGATATGTCCCTAAAAGAACTAGACCAATATTATTCCACCATTTTGTACAAGAAAAGTGAACTCAGTCTTAAAAAATCAAGACAGTTCAACAGATACCCACCTAGTGGTTTATAGAATAGTGGTAGTGGGAAAAAAAGTGGTCCTGTGTGGAGTGAAGATTGGCCCACAATGCTGAATAAAAGGAGAAAGAGACCCAAGGAGAAGGTCCAAGTCCTTCTATCAGTGAGCAGTTGCGCACAGTCTGTCATCCATGCCCAAGAGTTGACTGTAAAGCTACATCTACTGCATTCACAAGAGCGGACTAGTCTCTGGCACATTCGGGACTATTTCAAATAGCCTTGGTTTCATGAACTTAAATTCCCAGAGATAGATCAATGCCATCCCTGCCAAGAATAAGGAAAGGGATATGAGTCAGAGGGTTAAAATAATCTAACATGGAAATTTATAGCATGAAAAGGTGCTTTACAATTGTCAGATAAGCCAGGAATATAGCTCAGCAGCCTAAGTGCCTGCCTGGCAAGCACAAGGTCCTGAGTTCAATCCCTGGTACACCCCTCCAAAGTTGTAAGATACTGTCTGTATCCAAGATATCAGAATAGTCTAAACTATGGAGAAATAAAAGCTGATTTTTGATGACTCTTCAATGCAAACATTCACCTTCCTGTTCTTCATTCTGCTTAATGAAATAAGATAAGAATCAGTGACCTAATACAGCATCTTCTAAGCTCTACATACTCAGTAAATATTTGTTAATAAATTAATGTTAACCTACTTCTTGATGTTAATAAAAAGGAATAGTTAATAAAAATTATTCTAGTTAGAAACAAAATAGCACTACTGAACTTATTCTTAATTGAATTATAATTGTATTTTTTAAGTCTTTTATCAAGTAGGTTTTATAACATTTGTTTTGGATGACAGAAATTCTGCCATCATGTTTGTTTTTGAACTCTGGGTTCAAACAGGTAGAAAATCAGTTCATTTCTAGGCAGGGATGCCTGCCTAAGACACCTTGTTCTGGCTCACACAAGCTTTAGAAGGCTTCCTGGCATTTCTGTCCCTCAGCCTTCTGATCTGTGCGGTGGGCTGGAGCACAGGATTGCTCACATCCTCCCAGACTTGACCCACCAGGCCTCAATGCAGAAGGTATGTAAGAGAAGGCGTTTGAACTCCAGGAAGTGGACTTGGGCTCTGAATTGTGGCCACCATGTTTTAACCAGACACTGCCATATTTTAATTGATAAATTGTGCTTAAACAATGCCAGAAGCTCAGAGGCCTGTGCACTCTGTACTCACTCAGGATTGACTCAGGATTAGGATGGCACAGGTGAAAAAGGTACAATTATTGAAAGCAGAGCTCCTAAAGCAGGGACTTTCCTGCTATCTGAAAGCGCATCTATCTTTGCATTCTGCTTAAATCTTGTTCCATGAGTGACAAAAGCATGCTGGAGCAGTGCATTTAGATGATTTTATTAAAGATAGTCTGTGAGCCAAGGTTCAGCTCTGGCTCATCAGTGAGACTAATCAAGCACCGTGTTTGCGGTGGCAATTGCAGGACACTTCTTAACAGCAGGAGTCACTGCTGTCCCAAATAGTTACATGGCAGAAAGGCCAGGTCCCAGGGACTGAGTGCTGGCACTGAGCAAGATGCTGGCCTCTGAAATACATCCTCTTATTATAAATATAGTAAGAAATTACTGGCCAACATTTAGTGTTTCTCATTTTTGAGATATTTGCTCAAAATTAGGCAGGAACTTGCTTGCTTAAAATTGGAAAGTTAATTATACCTGAATTAATCTCTGCAATTTTAAAGCCATGTATTTACCTACAGCCCACCTCCCATAAAATACATTTATGTCTATAACAGTATATTTGAGGAAATCAAAAATAAATTTTAGACTGTCCTGCTTCAAGGTTGTGTATGGTGAGATTTTTGGACTTATGTGCAAACATGAGAAGCATAGAATTCTTTATCCTATTTTTTAAAATATAATCTAATTTTTAAATGTTTTTAACATATTCTGTAGGGACTTAAAGTTCAACATATCAATACTTGATGAAAAATACCTGTTCCTTATTATGCCTAAGATGTTTGAAATGCAGTGAGATAGTGAGGTTAAGATTGATAGCCCAAATCGTTTGATAATAACAATAAGCTTTTCTTCTGGATGGTTAACAACCTAAGTTTGCAGACCAAAATTAGAGAAAAAGGAGGGATACAAGGAAAGCCAACATTTTGGCCCTAGCCTTCTAAGGTCAATTAAGACTCAGGACATATGAGAACTTGTACTGTAACGTCATGTACCTCGGTAGTGTCCCAAATTTTCTGATCAAGAAGATTATGGGGCCAAAGAGGAAAGTGATCGATGACATAGAGTGGGCCTAAGGAGAGTCACATGGGGAGAAGACACTCTCTCAGGCTTTCACAGAGAGCACATTGGCCAAGCATTGGCCGTTACTCATCCACATGGCTGCACTGATAAAGGTTCTACAATCTGAGGTACAGGATCTCAGGACAAATCCTGAGGGCATTTCACTGACCTTCTCAGACAAAAAGTTACAACTCTTGTTGCACAGGTCCTGCTTTACCTTGGTCTTAACCATCCAGTAGAAAAGTATGAAGACGAAATTATAAGAAATAAAGCCATGCTGTTAAGTTGAGCTGTGGGGGACTCAGGTCAATAATTTCTGACATTGCCAGTTAAACAGAAGACCCAATGCTATTATGGGCTACTGGACTCTTTTAGAATATTTTGCTGAGTTTACACACCTATAATATTCAATAACAGAACTTAGAAAAAATGGGGTATACAGATGAATGTCCATTTTGTATCTGTGTATTCAAAGTGGTTGGGATAGATATATAGTTACATTCTGTTAATGAATAGAATGATTTGTTCTAATGGTGTTTGTAAATAGGATCACAAGTCCGCATCTTGTACAGCAATTAACCACCAAGAAGAATATATGCAGTGTATTATTTGTTGAAAAATAAAAAAAAAAAAATAAAATAAATTTTAAATGTCAGTGATCTCAAGAATTCACTTAATAATTGATGAGGTCAAATATTTTAATTTTACAGACTGATTCTTTGCCTGGGACAAACCCTCTGCTCACCTCTACTCTCGTCTTGCAAAATGCTCGTCCTCTTTCAGGCTCTTGTGTAAATGTCACTGCCCAAGGAGGTGAACTTGATATTGGAGTTCAATTATCTCTTCCTTTTATATAATCCTGGCCCACAGTGCAGCACTCACTATAAACACAACATCCAGGGGGTGGAAACCCTATCTGTTCTGCTTACCACCCTTCCTCTACCACCAGCACACAAATTGCCAGGCAGAAGGTTCTCAAAAGCATCTGAAGTATAAATAACATGTGTCCAATACTGTGAAAAGTGCTTTGTGACTCTAAAAACATATGGCCCTTAGGGAACTTCCAATACTTGTGATACCACCCTTATTATAAATATGGTAAGAAATTACTGTTCAACATTTAGTGTTTCTAAATGAAAAATTGAACCCCAGGCTTTACATTGAACTATTTCCCTGGCCCTTTTTTATTCTTTGAGACAGGGTCTTGCTAATAATTTACTGTTTCCTAGGCTGGGCTTGATGTGTCACGTGCCTCCGCCTCTCGGAATGCGGGAATTGTAGCAGTGTGCTACCATGCGCTACTATTTTTCTATTACAGCATCATTAACAGAATGACACCGTGAAGAGTCTTGTAGCAGTGTTTGTACCTTATCAGATAAAGAAGGGGAACAGAAATAGCAGAGGGCGAATGGTGATCAGGCTGTGTGCGCTGCTCCACTCCCTTGTCTTGGCATTTCCAAGGAGCTTCCCGCTCTGCAGCAGGCCGCTGCTTCCATGTTGCTTCCTCTGTGAACCGCCCCAGGAATCAGTAACAAGGTCTGCCTGCCTGCCTGCCTGCCTGCCTGCTTGCTATGCTGCTTGTGGTCAAAAGATGGCAGTGTGTTAGAAGGTGTCTGCCTCCCCTACCGGTCCAGAACAGCCGGTGAGCTGGGCGGTTGGCTGTGTTTCTAAGGAATTATTTTGGCTTTACAGAACTCTCAGGTTCAGAATGATGTCCTGACCAAAAAAAAAAGACAGCTTCCCCAGAGAAATGTGGTGCTGTTCCGGGCCAGTTCTCTTTTTGTTCAAGAGAGGACAGCTCCAGAGGCCTGCGCCACACAGCTGAAAAGCACGTTGGACCCAGAAATAAAACTGATAGTACGGATGCCAGAAGTGGAAATGCTTTGGCTTGCAGTTCCAAGTGCCACATGCTGTGACTGGTCCACTTATCGGTGCCCTGAAGAGAACCCTGACGTCACTTGCTGACAAGCTCAGACGGCTCCCCTACAACTGACTTATTTTATGGGAAGTTAGGGCGGAAATACTTATCTTCCTCAAAAATCTTTCAAAAAATTTTATTTGTCACAATGACACCTTGAGTACACAACAGAGCTTTGGTGTCAGTGTCAGCTCCGTGAGGTGGCCTGGTCCCCGGGCTGCCCTTTGCCCTCTTTCTCGACTTGGAGCTGCCAGCCTCCAGCCTTCCATGGCTCCTCTGGCTCTGCCAGGAAAAGGCCTCGCCAACATCTGCCCTGGGCCTGCTTCATGAGAAGCTGCACTGGTAGGCCACCTTCGTCCACCCATTGACTCGTTCACTAGGGCACTCCTGCTCTGCAGCCACCAAGGTCACACAGCAGGCCACTCCTGAGGGTCAGACTAGAGAGCTGCAGTTTGTGGTGCAGGATTTAGCAAGCCAGCATGGAGGAGGACCCTGCTCACCAGGTACCCTTAACTCATGTGTCACGCTTCCTGGAGCAGCATGCACAGACCTCTGGGACAAACTGAGGGGGTGGCTTAGCCGTCTTCTCTCTGCCATCCCACACCGGGCAGAGAAATCACTCCATGACAGCAGTGCTGAAGCAGAATGCACACTTTCCTTGTCCTACATATTGTTATGACAGATGAGGCAGGCAAGGAAGAAGCACTTGTTAGGGGCCAGGATAATAAGATGGAGACTGGAGAAGTTCTTCAACCTCAGTTCTGCTCTTGCTACCAAACACCACAGGGGTGTGGTAGGGCCGTCAGGTACTTGCCTCTAGCAGGAATAGGCCTGGTTATGACTCAGCTACGCTCACTTAAAATTTGTCTTGCTTTTGCTTGAATCCAGAAGTGTTCATTTATTCCCAAAGTGGCTCCTTAACAACTGTTCAAACGCTTGAGTTCTGCCCCTGAGGTAAAAGAATTAACTCTCTCTCTCTCTCTCTCTCTCTCTCTCTCTCTCTCTCTCTCTCTTTTTTTAATGTATCTGGTACAGAGTCTCACTATGCAGCTTGAATTTGTAGTGATCCTCCTTTGTTCAGTCTCCCCAGAGCTGGGATTATAGGCATGTGCCACCATGCCCAGTCTTGGTAGCCAGCTCAGCGCGCCTGGGGGGTGAGGACGGTGTGGCATGTGTTACTGGATATCAAACCCTATGCTTGCCCAAGCAGGCTCTTCGTCTGCTAAGCTATCATCCAGCCAGGAATCAACCCCTCTAAGAATCCTCTTCACATATGTCTCAGCGGGCTGGCACCGCCTGGGTGACCTGTGCATGCATGCCTGTGATCAGGTTTCACATCTCTCCTGACTTTTCTTGAGAGATGTTGTCTCCTGCGGATAAAGCAGGTACAGAGCAAGAGTTCTCTCTCCTCACAGTTCTGTATTCAGGCCCATCAGGAAGCAGCTCTGTGCAGCTCAAGAGGAAAACCACCCAAGGGTTGGGGCTGCACTCACTGTGACTTCATGCCTGTGAACCGAGGACCAGCCAGTTCAGCCGGCAGCCCGGGCGAGGCTGGCTAGATTCCCAGCAAACAATGGCCTGCACTGTGCGGGCTGCACGTGGGAAACTGACTTGTGTTTATTTTCTCTTGTGTTAGTTTGGGGCACAAAGTATGGTATCTCTTTTCTTTAGTTGAATGTCACAGAGACAGTAGGGATTCCAGCTTCTTGATCCCAACTTAAGCCAGTTATTGGTGAAACTGTGTAATGTGTCATTTTGTGTGGCTTTGTCACATTGTCAGTGGCTTATTGTCCCCCAAGGCTGGAGGAGCAGGCTCTCTGTAGAAGAGGAGACAGACTGCGGGAAGTTCCCAGAGAGCCACTGACGTTTCTGCTGGAAGGGGGAGGAGGAATGAGATAAAAACAGGGTGTCTGGACCGAGACACCTTCACAAGGACACGCACATACACCGGGTATGCGAAAACCTACGAGACTTGGCCACAGTCATGCAAGCCACATCCAGCACAGAATTTTCCATCTTTAGCTTGTCATCCTAGGAGCATTCCTTCACAGCCCACACCAAAACTACAAAAGTTTTGATGCCAAGTAAAAATTCTTCTTAGATTGTACTTGTATACACCTTACATTACTAAAGTTATCTAAAGACCCAGCCACCTCTTAGGAATGCTAATGTAAGTCATGCACCCCATCATGTCACTAAACAGACAACCTTGTCAAATGATGGGACCAAAGTTTTGGCCTCTTTATAAAAATAAATGTAACAAGAGAACATTAGTTTGACTTAGAACATAAACAGAGATGAGATATTTCCTCAAGTAAGTAAATTTAAAGGGTTTCTAACCATTATCTTGTAAGGTTGTTACCCCCGTATCAGCAGGTGCACATTTTTTTTTTTTTTTTTGTATTTTAGGGAAGGGTCTACAGGGTGTTCAGGGTCTCACTACTAGATTGGACTTATAGTGATTTTCCTATTTACAGCTTCCCAAGAGCTGGGATTACAGGTACATGTCACCATACCCAGTCTCAATCACCATCTCAGCCTGCCCCAGGGGCAGGGTTGGCACCCCAGACCTGGGAGATCGAACCCCTGGACCCTATGCCTACTTACAGGTGGGTTAATTCACTGAGCTATTTGGCCAGCTCTAGCAGGTTCAATTTTAATGAAAAAGAATACTCAGAGACTTATTTGGAAACAAAAAAGTTATACATTTCCTGGATTTTATGTCACTGTGAGTACTGCACACATGCCACCTGAAAGGCATATACTTTTGAAAATTCCAGTCCAATATATTTACGCTTGTAGATACAACAGGGCTTCCTATGAGAATAAATGGAAAGACAATAGGTTACCTCACTGTCACTGGTTAATAAAACGGAGCCAAACTCCTAACACAAGAGAAATTGTGCTTGCTTTGGCATTAAAGGAAGTCTCTTCTCAAATCCACTGCTCCTCTATGATCACAGCAGCCCAAACATTACCCCAAGTAGCGCTTAGCTCCTCCCTCTTGGTATGGGAGCTCACAGAAGGAATAGGAATCCCCACTGAATCGCAGTTATCCCAAGTTACAAGTCCTTGGAAAAACGTTGAACTTAATTATTAAATTAGCCATGTCCAGGATGATGATGATACAACGGCTGGTGTCCCTCACAGAGGGGTCAGCTGTTGTGGCAGAGGCAGGAGGATCCAGGAGTAGCTCTCTGTGCTCCTCCCGGCTGTCAACCTCCCGGAGGCTAAGAGTGGCTGTCTCTCCAAGGTAATGACTGACCTTCTGTCTCTCTCCACACTATAGCTGGAAAAGGAAGACACCAGGAAGCGGGTTGTGCGGGGCAACCATCTGGGTCACTGAACAGTCTTGGGTCACTCAGGAGTCGCTGGGCCCCTGGGTCTGTGAGATAGATAATCAGCATGCAGTGATGCTACGTTGTGCTGAGTCCTTGAAATTAAGCCTTTGAAAATTATTCAGTTGTGCCATTTCACTTTAGGAAATGAATTCCAGAACTGCTCCTAAATTAAGAAATGCTCATTTGACTTCAGATGATATATTAGTCTGCTCTTTTGGAAATTTTAAATTAGATTGTTACTATGCAATCAATGTTACAATCAATAATAAAACCTTAAAATATTCGATTTAGTGTTACATGTAGCACCTGTGCTTTGATGCGCCCCAGGTGACTTAACCTATGCTCTTGATTGAACTCTGAGGTTTAATTTGATCCATATTATAAAATTATAGTATTTAAGTATAGGTAAGTTTTCAACTGGGAATCTTTGGTTTGGTAGTAAAAGGTAAACAGAAAGCAGCATGGCTATAAAGAAGGCAATTTCATAGCATATACTTGAGATACGGCCAACAAGAATATAGTTAACCTCACAGGAAGAACCAACAATTGTAAAACACAGTGGTTAAGAAAACTCTTCATGGGGCCGGGGAGATGGCTCAGTGGAATAAGCGCTTCCCTGGCAAGTGCAAGGGCCTGAGTTCAATCCCCGGTTCTACAAAAAGAAAAGAAAAGAAAAGAAAAGAAAAGAAAAGAAAAGAAAAGAAAAGAAAAGAAAAGAAAACTCTTCCTATGGAACAGGACTAAAGGAACATCAAGGAAAATTCTGCACCCTAAAATAGAAAAGTCATACAACACCTGTCTGGAGGATTTCAGAATACTGCAGGCAATGTCCAAAGTTATTGACTTGAGCCTTTTACAGCTCAGCATATTAATATGGCTTTACTTTTTGTACTTTGTATATGACAATGGAATGCTCTTCTCTGACAAAATTAACCAAAAAAGTGGGACAGAAATGAGCAACCATTTTGTATCTATATATTCAAAATAGTTAGAATAGATATACAGCTCCATTCTCTTAATTTAATGAATAGAGAGAGAGGTTTGTTCTAAAAATGTTTGAGACAGGATATCATGTCTGCATCTTGTACAATGAATAACCACTAAGACAACAATATGCAATGTAATAATTATTGAAAATGTTCTAGTAATTGGTTGCGAAACTGTCTCATTGCTATTTGTTTCTCAATAAAATTATTTTTAAAAAAGAATACTGCAGGCAGTGACGGAAGCAGGCTGCCCCACTGACTGAGTGGGTTACTGCAGTTGTTTGGCCCTGTTGCACAATAAGCGCAGCTGTGGATGCGCTATAGAGGAGACAGACAACTCCTTGGGGCTCCTAATATTTAAGGAGCCATACTTGCCACTCCTGGAGGGACCAATGTGTAGCTGCCTGGAGAACCTAAGGGTCAAACTCAATGGGCAATTTCTAGGACTTTAATTTCCCACTTCAACAAGGCTAAGTGCATTTGGTGAGCACACAAGAGATTGCGAGAGACTGCTAGTGTTCACAAGTAGTGCGTGTGCCTTCTTTACTATTCAACTTCCATTGCCACTGAGTTGGGTCAGCTGACTAATTCTGGGTGGGGACTGTGCATGGAAGTGAAGTCTGTCACTTTGGATTAGAGACAGGTAAAATCAGGGGGCTTTCTCTAAATGCAAATGACATACATAGAACACTAGGCAGGTAAGATCGGAAGCCCTGGACAAGTAGTGGGACTGTGCAATGATGCTGCCTGAGCCACAGACTTCTGAAGTGTGCGAGAAATGTACTATTGTTGTTAATGCTGTAAGATTTTAAAGCAACATTCTGAGGTTTTAATTACCTGACTATTAAATAAAATATTCTAATTGCCACTAATAAATAAAATATTCTAAGCACTTAGGCTGTTTTGGTTGGGACATAATCTGAGAGAGATTATTGATAACTGCGGCTTGGCTGAACAAAAAGACTCTATACAGCTGGTGTTTTAAATTTTTCTCTCTTTGCTAAAGAGTTCTTTCTTCCCTGCATTTCTAGGGCAGAATTTTCATAAGTGCATAGAAGAGAAAAATAAGTCCTCGTGTTTGAAGATAATCTATTTCCTCAGAGGTCAATGTAGTTTAAAAGAGCAACCCCAGAGCCCTCTTCATTCACTTTTTGACCCATGCATGCACACCTGGTCTCCCCTTTCCTGGCCTTCATTATTTTGTCTCTGGCTTATAATCAATATACCCGGAGGCCCAGACTGCATCTCCCAAATATGTCCCAGAAGCCATCACCTGACCAAAGCACCACTGCATCTTCCTCCACAACTGCAGTGGCTGCCGACTCCTATTCTGCTCCACTGCGTGCTCTGCAGCCTAGGCTCCACACCTAAACCAGCAGACACAGTCTAGATAAAAATCACAGCAATGTCTCCTCTGCTTCCAAGTATCTACTGCTTTTAGGGTCAAATTCAAACTCATAGTTGTGGCTTTTAAGTTCTTTACTTCTTCAGCCTCGCTTCTCAGAACAACAGCCACTTTCCCTTCCACCCACCACACTCCTCCAGCTCGCTTCTCTGCATTATCCATGCAGGATGAACCTTTCTAATCATTTAGTTAATAGGTGACCTTCTCTTTCCTAGCTGCCTCCTCCCACATCTAGGTTAGGGACCTCACCATGTGCTAAATAATAGCCTCTCTACCGTCTCTGCATAACACTTTCACTCCCTATCGTGATTGTCTATACCAAGACTTATCACTCAACTAAATGCCATGAAAGCTGGAATAGTGCCTGTATAATTCACCATCACAATCACAGTATTCTTGCTTGATTTTTTTTAATGTTTCACAGAGTTTTGCTTCATATATTATCTGCTTCTTTTCTCTAGTATATTGAGGATCTTTTCTATACGTTCATGGAGATGAGAGGGTAGTTTTTACCATCTTGAGCAGAAACTATCCATGGGGTATCAAAGAGGTACAGGAGAAAACTGGACAGGTGATTCTGGGTCTCAGAGGAACACAGGGTGTGGACAGAGATATGGAGAGAAGGTTGTTGGGGGCCCTGTGCATCCTGTGTGAACATGAGTTCAGCTAGGAAGAGCAGATGGACCAGGAAGGGAAAATTTCTAGGAATGGAACACCAATACTTATGAAATGGGGGAAAATATGGATAAAGCTCTTAGAAATAATATTCAGAGAGATAAAAGTAAAGCTACAAAAGTGAGCAAATAGTAAATTGAAAGAAAAGAAGGATAAATATCTAAAATGAGGGCGATGCAGTTGCAGCATACCAGTCAAACAAGATGGGAACCAAGCAGGGTTTGGGTTTTTTTTGTTTTTGTTTTGGGTTTTTTTTTGTTTGTTTGTTTGTTTTGTTTTTTTAATGTATTTAGGACAAGGTCTACAGGGTCTACAGAGTCTCACTATATAGATCGGACTCATAGTGATTCTCTCGTTTTCAGCCTCCCAAGCAAGAAGATTACAGGCGCGCACCACCACGCCCGGTCTCATTCGCTGTCTCAGAGCGTCCCAGGGGAGGGGCCAGTACGGTATGCCAGGGATCAAACCCAGTCGCTGCGCTCCGCCTAATCAGGCACTTTAGTTTGCTGAGCCATCTGGCCGGCGGGAACTAAGTAGTTTTTACCTATTGGATTTGGCAAGGAAGATGTCATTGGCAGCCATTAATCAGAGCAGTTTCAGCGAGATGGTGTTTGGTGGAAGACCTCTGTACGTCAAGAGATGGATGGGCAGTGGCATGACGGAAAGTGAAGAGTGCTGACCCATCCTTCTCCCACGGTGCACCCAGTCACTGCTGACTCCCCCAAAGTCTCCTCCTTCCTCTCTCATGTTATTTTAGATCCTTTCCCATACTTTTTGTATTTGGACTCATGGACACTTCCATTTTATCCTTGGTGCACACAACCCATTTTATCAACTGATAATTTGTCTTTTTTAGTAAATCAATAGTTCTTTGAGGGCTTATTCATTTCTTTTTTAATCTATCTAGATCTAAACTACCTTCGATGAGAAGTGCACACATGCACATAACTGTGAACTTACACATGCAAGTTCATTCAAGTTTTCCAGTTAGAAGTTCCCACCCAAGACTTAAACTTCTTAGTAACACAGCATCTGTGTCGCTTGTTTTGCTTCTTAGATGCCTCGCACAGTTTCTGTCAGCTCATGGGTACCCAGGAAACACTGGATGAATGAATGATTTGCAATGTAAAAGTGTGTGTGAAAGATATTGAAGCTATGGGAGTGCGAACATCCAGCATGACTAGAGGAAGGGAACTCCCTCAGTGCAGAAGTTCACAGGAAGAAATTCCTGGGATGGTAAAGTATGGATGGATGTTTGGCACAGAAAAAGAGCAGCACATGGAAAGACCCTAGATTGTTCAGATAGTAGACAGTTTAACCCCAAAGCAGCACAGTAATCATGAGGGGAGCAACGGAGGATGATGAGAGAAGGGGCTGTTATCCCACACTTTCAAGTGGGCCTGAATAGAGTCTGTTTATTTCTAATATCACCACCTGTTTTAAAACTATTTTCTGGAAAAAATAATGTTAATTTTTGGTAACATGTTGGCCTTAAATTGCATTAAAAATACTTTGAATTTTGTTCAGTTGATCACTTACAGGAAATGTATCCTACAGCTGAAAGGTTTTAAAGATTGAACTCGAAAGTAGTCTAATAAAGTAAACTTTTAACTAGTAGTTAACTGTATCATTTTCTGCACATTTTTTCCACTTAGATCTTTATTTTAACTCACTATGCACAGCATCACAATATAGCCAAATAAAAGTCAAAATTTGAGGCAGAGAATTCAAAGTGCTGGATGAGACCTAGAGGATTAAAAGTAAAACTGGAAACATTTTTTTTAAAAATCTGTTTCATTCTCTAGGGAAGGGACATGGAGGGGAGTGAACAGGAACATTCCCTTGTTCACACATGTGATGAGAATACTAACAAATCTTAGAGACTTTAAACTCTACCAGGGATATTGGGATGAAAGGGCCCTGTGGCTTAGAGCTTGAAAGACACTTATTTGAAGTTCCTACCAAGACAAAAGCATCAGAGATTCTTAGTAGCCCTTTTTGGTTTCCTAGAAGGTATAGACTTGGAGGATAGATTTAAAGATACGATAGTAGTCAGGTTTCTGTGGTAAATCTCTATCCAAGGAGGAAACTTCCCTTCTGGTGCTGGTGATATCATCAATTTGGCATTTGAAGTAACTTGAGTGGCTGAAATTGGTCACTGGACAATTATTCAGCAATTCATCATATAATTCTAGAATGGACAGCTTAGTGTTTGCTACATACAGTGAATGTACATGGTATAATCTACAAAATTTCATTAGAAATCCTACTGCAAACTTCCCAGGCCGAGTGTGGGCAGTGGGTGTAATTATGAGACAGAACTCTTCAGTTTGGTTCTCCCAACTCAGTTCAGAACTCAGTTCAGTGGGGTGGGGCAAGGAAGTGGTAGAGCCTACGTGGGCAGGCTAGCTTACATTAGCCTTGCACAGTTGTGTCAACAATGGCACAGGAAGGATTATGTCCTCCCCAAATACAGTGCACACTTCAAAGAAAATCAAGTCCAGCTCACCACTGTGATTAGGTAATCAATATAAAGCGCTCGTCCCTCTTATGCTCTGGCAGTCGCTTCATCCTCTCAAAGAGCAGAATATTGCTGTCATTAGCCTGAAGGTCCGTGTCCACATGCCACTATTCACCAGTGCATGGCCAGGGTCATCTGAAACAAGTATTTATGATGGATGATGAAGGCCATGTGACTGTAGATGAACAGGGAATGGACTAAGGCTTTAAACATTCTCTGAAATAATGTGGTTTCAACACTTTTAAATTTCTTTCTGTAACTGCCTTAGCATCATAATATAGTTATTACACCCCCCAAAAAAATTCTATTGACGTGGACCATGAGTGGTTTTTCTTCCTCTGTGTTATGTTCTTAGCTGAATTAAGTCACCCAGACAGAGACTTGGAGTTAGTAACTCCATCCATAGTTCATGCGATGGTATTTCACAACAGAGATTCTAATAAAATTTCACAGCTAACACTTTGAGCTTGGATGCCTGGTCCCACCACCTTAGAACATACTCAGCAAGTCCCCCTACTGGAACCCATTTGTGGAACCCATCCAAAAGTTACAAATTTCACTTCAAAGCTTTTTACTAAACCGCTAAAAGGCCATGCTTATAGAAATATAGTACAGGCATTTAGAATACCCAACTATCAGCTGCCAACATCACTACCATTACAACCCAGACTGATTCTTGAAGAGTGCCAGAGTTGGAATTGAGTCCATCACTTAGACTTATAAGTTCTAATTTGAATTACCCATAAAGCAATTCACTTTTCTTTTTAACCAAGAATGAGCATAAACTGAGGCTATACACACAGGATATGAGAAACCAACCAGGGCCATGCAGTGTTACCTCTCTGGTCCTTTGTTACAGTGATCTGGAAGGACTAAGCTACAATTTGAGACAAGAACAAATTCACTGAAAGCCACAGAACTTCCAAACCCTACTAGTTAAGCCTCAGGGCCTCCTCCCAGCACCAGATTCCATGACTGCTCGGCTCCCTTGATACTCCTCATGCTGCTTGCACACATGCTTTTGGGTTTTCATCTTGGGTCCCTGCTTCTTCCTCTGCCCTCCCTCCTAAGGTCTTCCTGCAGCACCCCTGCTGTGGGACTTGCCCATAGGAGGCAGTCTAGGAAGATTAGGATTTAGTGCCTTGAGAGCAACCCTAAGACAGTGGGGAAGTGCTCCAGCTTCTCTGTCCATGAACAGAGACATGGACAGTTCTGAGGTGCATTCCAGAGTATCTCAGGAGGCCTCTGTGGGATAAGCCCAGTGGCCTGCAATGGAATCCTGACCATTAGTGGAGACCCTGCCAGCTCCCTACCTCTTTATTCCCTCACTAGTGCTTTTTGACATCACCTGAGAATCACAAACACCTGCCTATTCAAGTCATTTTCTGTTCTGAGTAGAGAAATGTAAGGAATCTAACACCCTACAGATGCGATGGAAACTTTAGACCAAGCATGACTTGTATGGAATATTTAGAGAAAGAGCCATAAGAGACTGGGATAGAATCTTTTCACTTATTTCAACCTGAAACTTGTTTCTGAGGCTCCCAGGTGCCTCCTGGTGTCTGCTCATCTGGATAATAGCAAAAGTGATGCATTGCTTTAGTGAAGTCAGACTGTGAGAAGCAGAGCTGAGTGACAGTCTGACCACTTCATGCACTACCACCTCCAGGGAAGGTGCGGATTCTTGGGACAGTGCTGACATCACTGTATTAGGTAGGTAGTCCTGGGACTACTATATACTGTACAATTAGATAATTCTAGGACTATTGCATAGGTAGATTTCTGTACTCTGCAAGAGAGAAAGTGAGCAAGGAAGAGAGAGAGAGCAAGAGAGAGAGAGAGAGAGAGAGAGAGAGAGAGAGAGAGAGAGAATAGATATATAGTTGATAGGTAGATCAGAGTATATCTCATATATGAGGCTATTATCATTAAAAATAATTAATTGAATGTCATAAATTCCAAATGCCATAAAGTCTGGCACTGTACAATCCATCATTGGTGATTTAGGGACTCTAAGGCAAAAACTGCATTTTTAGTTGACAGAGAACCAGAATAGCCAAGGTCACTGAGGACCCAGATTCTCACGTGTTCATGAACACAGAGAGGAGCTGCAGCTGCTCTAACCTGAGAATGCATGGGACTCCCAGTAGGGCTTCTGTGGGCAGTCTCAGGCAGCGAAGCTCTGTGGACATATACAATGGTCTGCTTAGTATAGAATTAATGGCCTCACTAAGAAAAGATAACAAAACCTAAAAATAAGCTGAGAACAAGTACATAGTGAAGAGGACCCAGAATGAGTTCCTTATCAAAATATCCCTTTAGGATCCTCCATGGGGGTTGACAGTGGGTCTCAGCTTTGGAGGTCACCAAGGAAGTGTTGAGAGATCATCCAAACGATGTACATGAATTCTGCCCAGAGTTACAGGGTCCTGGGTTGGGCTAGTGTCTGTTTGGGTAACGTACTAAAGCTAGAGATTAGACACAAGGATGTACCATTAGGATCTAGAAGGAGAGGTCAATGAAGGCAGATGAATTTTGACTGTGTTTGCTTATGTGGTATGCTATGTAGCTATTTCCCTGGAACCTTTGCCATCTTCCGTCTGTCACTTGACCCCAGGGCACTGAGCCTGGGCGAGGAGTGAACGTGCCCAGTGTCTCCCAGGGCACTAGGCTGCAGGCCACACCCATAATGGCAGCACTGACATTTGGGGGTAGACTCCCTCCTCACCAGAACCAGCAAAAAGAAAAGGAACCACAGGCAGGAGGAGCGCTGGTCTCCTTATGACCTGTGATGACAACCACATAAAGCACTCAATCCCAAGTCGGAAATCGCTCAAAGAGCAGTTGATGACCCCAAGTGCTGGAAGGCTGTGTGCACATGGTATGGAGGGCTGCGTGCTCAGTGTGCTGCGCCTAAGGTCAGACATGAAGAAGCCACTGTGGGCGTCCCCCGAGACACATGTACAGGAGAATTCCAGTGTGGTATCATGAAGAGAATGAAGGGACTGCAAACACGACCTGTGCATTGGATGCAAAACCTGAGCTGCAGTTTCCATTGTTTCAGACTTAAATTCTTTGAAAACATTTTTTTTTTCTTTTAACTTTTTAAAAACTTGACAGGGAGCGTACAGTTACATCCACATTTTGGACATTTAAATGTTGTCAGCAAAAAAATAAAAATAAAAAAAATAAATGTTGTCAGCATTTATTAGTAAAATATTTAAATCCTTTTTCATTTATCGAATGATGAATAAACTACGTCACACAATTGAGGCAAGCGCAACTTGGAGAGAAAGTGGAAAGAGAGGGCAAGCTGCTGCCACTTTGGGAAGACGGTGACCTGCGGGTTCAATTAACCCTGGCTGCTCTGACCCACTTCACACTGACTCCGGAGGTTGGGAAGGAGATACAAAGAGCAGTGGTTGATAGCCTCATGTGAATGACAAACGTTCAAGACCCCAGCAGATGCATCTCTTTATGAGGGGAGAGCTAAACACAGGGTGAATATTTATATTGAAGAAAAAATTATGACAGTGAAAGATGGGTTGCCAACAATGCATATCAAAATCCTCCCCCCTCAAACACACTTGTCCCTAATTCTTACCACTTTTTTAGTTTTTAAAAAACCATTATTTATTTATTTATTCATTTATTATTTTTTAATTTGGCACAGGGTCTCACTACGCAGCTCAGATTCATAGTGATCCTCCTGTCTCAGCCTTCCCAGGGCTGGGATTACAGGCATGCACAACAGTGCCCAGTTTCCTTGGGCAGCTCAAGGCGGGGCATGTGATACTGGGGATCAAACGTGGGTCTTCGTGCTTGCCAGGCAGGTGCTTAGACCACCACACTATCACCCTAGATCTCTTGTCACTTTCTGAAGTAGTTCCAGAAGTACTCTTTCACCTCATCAAGTGTGATGAAAAATGCAGAGAATGACCCTGCTGAGCACCATCCAGTGGAAAGGTAGGCTCATACAAACGTGATGCTGTGTCTTCATCCACACTGTCCCCTCTCTCTGGCACCATGCAACTCTGAGTTCTTTGCTAGAGTCGAAATGACACGGAAAGATAAGTGTTTTGGATTGATTCTGGACACCCGTGCACCATCCGTGCACCAGGACAGCACAACTAGATCCTCAGGAAAGAGGACTTCCAGAACTGCTTCACACTGTGGCAAGAGTGCTTGTTGGGGGCCGGTGAGACAGCTCAGTGGACTAAAGCGCCTGCTTAGGCAAGCGTAGGCAAAGCTCAGGGACAGAGGTTTGATCCCTGGCACCACATGCCCTGCCAACCCACCCCAGAGTGCTCTGAGCCGGCCAGAGCCTGGGCATAGTGGTCCATGCCTGTAATCCCAGTGCTGGGGAGACTGAAAGCAGGAGGAACGCTATGAGTTGGAGATGCATAGTGAGACCTGTAACAACCAAAGACATTACAATAAAAAGTAGTGATGGCTTGGGTTTGTCAAAGTGCAGGGAGTATGCTGAAGCAGATGCATGCCAGTGGTTTTTTTGTTTTTTTTTTTTTTAAATGTATTTAGGGCAGGTCTACAGGGTCTGCAGGGTCTTACTACATAGATCAGACTCATAATGATCCTCCTGTTTTCAGCCTCTCAAGTGCTGGAGTACAGGCGCTTGCCACCATGCCCAGTCTCACTCACTGTCTCAGCGCACCCGGGACAGGGCCTGCACTGCACACTGGAGATCGAAGTCCGGCCACTGCACTTTGCCTCAGTAGGTGCTTTAGTCTGCTGAGCTATCTGGCCAGCCCCTGTGTGTCTTTTAATGTAATTTTTTATTTTAAATATGCAGGGTACGTTTTGATCTTACCTCATAAGCATACTGGTTCCCCCGCACACACACACAGTATATACTTATGATAAAGTTTATTTTATAAGCTAGGCACAGAATAAAATTTAACAACAATAGCTAATAAACAGAAGACTGTCATTATAATACAACATAATAAAGGCTATTTATGAGTTAGTATTTGTGGAAGTTTCCACTGACTTGGTTCTGGACTGCAGCTAATGTAAGGCAGCTGAGACTGCAGAAGTGCACTGTGGGTAAAAAGATCCGCTGCACCGAGGAGGGTCCCCGCGAGCATGGTGAGTGGTCGTCCCAGGCAACACACGCTGTGAAGGACGCACACACTCCTTCCTTCCCTGGTTCCCTGAGAAGGACTGGCGCAAGCACTGTCAGTCAAGCCCCACCCTCTGTTCCTTGCCAAGAGGTGACTGAGCCACTTGATGACAGACAGCGCTGGTCCTGCGCTGCATGTTGGGTGGTGAAACAAGGCCCAGGTGACTGCAGCTGCCGCCTCAGCCCTGGGTTCTCGCTCGCTGTGCTCCGGAGCTACGCGGCAGCTGGCTCTGCCTCACTCACGAGGACAAGCGTGCCCTGGAGCTCGGGAGCCCCCGTGAGCCTCCGTGCTGCGCAGCCCTGGTCCGCAACTGCTACCTGCTTCCTAACGTTTTTCCTATCAACTTTTGTGTGCTTCTTACAACACTTTTTCGATTGAGGATGTTGGAATCACCTCTAGGTAAAGATTCAACATTTTCCTCCTGCTAGAGGAGGACATTGAGATACAGAAGCTTTTCTTTTAATACAGTACAATTTAATTTTTTTTCTATTCTTTTATTTGCAAAGTTTTGCCCTACTCTGAAACCATAATGTATTGTGCTCTACTTCCTTCTGAAAGTTAAAAGTTGTCTTTCTCATGTACATATTTCAATCTATTTGGAATACTTATTTTATGGTTTATATTAGAGTAGAATTCTATTTGCACAGTTACCCATAAGAAGAATTAATTATCCAAGCATTGTTTCTGGGTGTTTTATCAGATCTTTAATGTTCCCTCTGTGCCTCTATGGCATATGATGTTTTTATTTGTCAGTCATACTTTAGGTGAATTCTTCATACTGTTCCCTTGTCTATCCCCTTCCATCCAAATACCATGCAGCATTATATACTGTAGTTCAGTAATTAATCCTGACTTCTACTAGGGTGTACACTATTACCTTTCTACTTTATAAATGTCTTGCCCTTTTTTTTTTTTTTTTTTTTTTTGAGACAGGTCTCCCTGTGCAGTTCAGGCTTGCCTTGAGCTCCCTCTGCAATCCAGGCTGGCCTCAAACTCACAACAATCCTCCTGCCTCCCAAATGCTGGGATTCCTGGCATGTACCACCACGTACCCCAGGCCCTTGTCTGTGATCCCAACATTACTTTTAAATTTATTTTAAAATCAGAGTCTCTGATGCAACCAGATTTTCTATACTATTTAAAAGCCTGAAATAGATGTTTTCCATAAATTTTAGGGACTTTCATTTCCAGAGAATTTCTGTCTTGTATTTGGCTAAGTTATTATCATTAAATTTTTTGAATTTTATCAAATGTTTTATCTCTTAAAAGATATGATTTTAAACAGTGGTCTAGTAAAAAGAACAGATGCAACCATTCAAAAACATTTTTCATTGTAAACGGTCATTACATTTTTTTTGTATGAACTCAGTTTTGTTGTAATCTGCTTTTATATGGCTAATATTTTGTTTGCAGCTTTAGCCCTTATATTCCTGAGGAAGATTGACCGCCAATTTCTGATCTTACTATAAAGTAATATACCAATAAAATATCTGGGAAATATTTCCTGTTGTACTCTTGCCTGTATTGCTATATTTAACATCTCATGTTGTAAGGTAAGCCTGCCAATTCTTAGCTTATGGTACATTGGCTACCAATGGCATTCTTATTTTTCTTAGCATTTCTTCTCAAATGTATGAGTTATTTCAAAGCATGTTTTTCAATTACCCAAATATATGTACCATGATTAGTTACTTCATGGTTATCCTAGATGCAATGTGGTCACAGAATACATTTTATGTGGTGACTAAGATTTGTTACTTCTTGACTTTATAATAATAATTTGTCCAACTTTTAACAATTGACAGCAAATATTTAGGAAGACAACTGGTGTGTTTGGAGATCTGCAGATGTTAAAATGGGCTTGTTAATTGTTTCACTTAAATTTTCCAAGTAATTTTCAATTACTTGGAAAGGTTTATTAAAAATTGACCCACGGGCCAAGGAGATGGCACAGTATAATAAATGCTTCCCTGACAAGTGCAAGGGCCTGAGTTTAATCCCCAGTTCTGAAAAAAAAAAAAAAAAAGATGTAGGAAAAATTGACCCATATGTCTTGAGACTTGTCCATTTTTATTTTTAATATTTATTTTATTTGAGGCTCTGCTGTTTGAAAAATGTGTTTAGAATTGTTATCTCTTCTTGGTAAACTTAACCTTTGAATAATACACATTATTTTTCTCTCACATTTTTTTTTTTTTTTTTTCAGAACCCGGGATTGAACTCAGGCCCTTGCTCTTGCCAGGCAAGCACTTATTCAACTGAGCTATCTCCCCGGCCCCAGATTTTTCTCATTTATTCTGCCTGATCTTAATGTGTCTGATATATATATATATATACATATATTAATATATAATATATTTATTTAATATATTATATATTAAATATATATTAATATATGTTAAATATATGTGTTTAATATATTATATATTTATATTGAAAACAACTATTTTAGTCTGAGATTTGAGGTTAAACTATTCACAAATCAATATTTAGCAATCATAAATGTGATATTTTTTGCAAATAAAGTGTGAAATCAGCGTCCCTGTTTCCTTTACAAGAGCATCTAACTGGAAAATAGACTTCTTCTATAGTTAGTAGCTGACGATTACTGTGATGGTACCAGTACTACACTGAAGATCGCACCTCACTCTTCCTTTGCATGGTGGCGACTCTGCAATGGCAGGTGAGGCAACCACAGGTGAGGAAGACTCGCATTTTTATCTCTAGTTAGATCTTCTTTTCAGGGCAGCATAGGTAGCAGTATCCGCATAGGTAGGACATTGGTGCAATTGGTTAAGATTTCTTTCGACCTCAAGGGTATGAAATGGAGAACTGGTTGATAAAAGCTTTTGTTATTGTTATTGTTGCTTTTATTATTTTGTGGTGCTAAGGACAAACCTAGGGCCTTGCCCTGTGCTACATGCCAATCCCTGCAGAATTTTTATAAAAATATTATGTTAGAAGTTTAGTCTCTACTCTAGAATAAAAGATCTTTTTCTCCATTTAATCTTCAGAGAATGGTGTTTAATGGGATAAGAGAGCTTGATGTGTATTCAAGGAATTTATATGACAATGGACTGATGTCATGCCTATGAGTCCAAGGTAAAGAGAAAGGCAAGTGCTTCTGACCACACCACAGGTGCTGAAGAAGGACACGTGAGTGTATGACTCAGGCACGATGGGGCAGGGTGTAAGGTCGGGGTATGACTACTTAGGTCCTGTCCCAGATGCCACTCAGTAAAGCAATCTTATCCAAAAGAACCAGGAGGTATAACACTGGGTGCTTGGAAGGTGAGAAGTCATAGACAACCAGCTAGGAAAGGGTGCCCTGGAGTAGCACAGGTCCTAGTAACCTGGACGTATCCCTTAAGCTTGAAGTGGGCCACCTCAGACTCCTTTCAGGACAAGCTGGTGCCAGTGGTAGACCATCTCAACCATGCCAAGGGGCCATACAGGGGACAAGGGGAGGGTCACTATCTGTGGCAAGAGAGAAGCAGCTGACCATGACATTTACTTTGAGGAAACAGTAAATACCCTCAAGGGAGGAGAAATGTTTCCACATTAGATATAGCTTGATGTAGATGAGATTTTTGATAATGCATAGAAGTCAGTGGTAAAAATAGTCACTTTTACTATTTCAGAAAAATAAGAAAATTTACTGACTCTGTTCTAGTTTTAATCCATGAGTCAGAAGAAGAGCTATGCTAAATATTTCAAAATATTTAGTTCTAAAATTCTTAGATTTATTTATAGGCAAACATGAATGCCAAGACTAGACTTCAACATTTATAAGACTGAACATACATTCTTTTAAAGAAAAATTGGTTTTATTCTCCTAAACATAAGTGTGATAAATTCTTTTAGTTAATCACAACCAATTTATAAGACAGCCTTTAAAAAGTTAGAAAATGAAGCCCAGTGTCATTAAGAAACTTTTCTAAGAACACAATTAATAAATGAATGGGCCATGACTTTGACCACAGATAGCCTGATTTGGTAATAAAAACACCATTTATTTTACTTTATTCTTTTCTCTTCTCTTCTCTCTGTCCTCTCTCCACTCTCTCTCCCTCCCTCCCTTTCTTCCTACCTTCCTCCATCATGTACCCACTTTTTGGTAAGATACACTTCACCCCCACGTTCCTATTTTCTGAGCAAGAGATTAGCTTATTTTGATTTAGATGACCTAGTAGGTGTTTTTTCAACAGCTAGAACTCTTCATGCTGTGTAGTAATTGCTTAATTATCCACCTCCAATTAAGCCTTAAATTTTAAGAAGTCTGAGAAGGAACCACCCTGCTCATTGTTGTCTCTATGGTTTGTACTATAGAAGGTACACAATATGCATTTTTATAACTTATTTTTCATGACTAATAAGGGTTGCATATATTTAAGGTGGACAACATAAAATTTTGAAATACATATGCATCATTGAATAATCAAATTGAGCTAATTAACATATTCATTTCCTTACATATCTTTTATGCAAGAACACTTAGAATCTATTCTCTTACCTGTTTCAAATATATAATAAATGATTGTTAACTAGCCATCAAGATGTCCAACACATCTCTTGAGCTTCTTCTACCTGTCTGACATTTTGCATCTTTGGCCAGCATCTCTGCCCCTCTGGATACAAACCAGCCCTGTAACCACCATTCTACTCTCTATTTCCAATTTTTCAAGACTCCACAGTCAAATGAGATCATACAGTATTTGTCATTCTGAATAAGTATGTCATTCTAAATATTTCAGTAAGCATTGTGACCTCCAAGTTTTTTCCATGGATTTCCCTGTATTTTTAAATCTGAACATATTCCATCACACATATGTAGCACATTTCCTTTATTCATTCATCTACTTATGGGCAGTCAGATTATGACATGTCTTAGGTGCCATAATTAACATAGCAATCAACAGCAGAGTTCAGTGCTTCTGGTACACACTTATTTCCCTTGCTTGGTGATGGACGCGGTATGATATCGCTGGATCACAGGGTACGTCTGTCAATCTTTGGAAAAACTTCCACACCATTGTCCATGATGGATCTGATTATTTAAAAATCCACCAATGTAGTATGAAGGAATGCTTTTTCTCTGCCTTCCACAGGGCTTGCTTTCTGCTAGGGTCTGGATATATGTCCTTCTGAAGACCCATATGGTGGAGCCTTGGACCCCAGCCTGTGGCACCGCTGAGACATGGTGGGGCTGGCAGGAGGTGAGCCAAGTAGAAGGAAGTGAGGTCACATGGCTAGATGGGCCCAGAGAGGAGATGTTGGGATCCTGGACCTTCCTTTTTTCTCCTTTTACTTCTAGGATGCTGTGAGTCAAGCAGCTTCCTCTGCCAAATGTCCCAGTCACAACATTTCACCCTGCACAGGCCAAGGACCCTGGATTGAAACTTTCAAGGCTGTGAGCCAAAATAAAGCTTGATCTTAAGAAAAAAATTGTCTCAGCAATTTTTGTCATAGTGATGAGAATCAGGCTTTTTAAAATAATAGCCATTTTACCATGTGTGAGAGGATAGTTTATTATAGTTTTAATTTTTTTTAATGGTACTGAACATTTCTTCCTCCATGCGTTGGCCACTTGTGTGTCTTCTTTTAAGAAATGTCTGTTCTGACTTTTGACCATCTTTTAATCAGGTTTTGCTTTCTTGCTATTGAGTTGTTAGAATTCCTTATGCATTTTGGATATTACCACCTTATCAGACAGATATATGGCTTGCAAATATTTTTCTCATAGCACACATTTTTCTCATTGTCTTCTCACTCTGTAGAGTGTTTTCTCTACCATGAAGAGGAGTTTTAGTTTGATTTGTCCACTTTTGCTTTTATTGTCCTCTTTACCATATTGTCTAGAACAATGTCATGGAGGCTTTGGCCAGTGTTCCTCAATAAATAAAAAAAAGTCCCTACGTAAATCTCATACTGCATTATTAGGAACATAGATATCACAGGATTAAATCCTCCTTTTAGTTTACCTTATGCCACCATGATAAGTCATTTTAACTTTTTAAGAAGTTTTGATGACCCACTGCCATTGGACCAGCTATTTTGCTCTTTTGGAAGTGGCAAACTTCACATGGATCCTGATGCTGATAGTTAGGAGTAGATAAGTACAAATAGTTCATTTCATATCAAAATAGTATACATTGAAAACAAACTATGGGATATATAATATTCTAGTTTCTGGCAATAAAGAAACAAATGCATTATTTATGCTATTCAGACAGTTACAATCTATAGACAAAGGTAGATGCATGCACAGCTATCAGGAAAGAAGTGTGTGTTGGTTAACTGAGTAAGGTCACCTACATAAGAAAACCTACTTTGCAGAGAGGGCAACTCAGATGAATCTTGAATTAAAAGAAATTAATCAAAGAGTTAGAATAGGTGCATGGAACCACAACAACACAATATTTCTGATGCTATGAGGCCATTTGATTTTACTATTACTTGACTTAATTGAGAATGGTAGAAAGTAAGAGCAGAAAAGCAGTAATGTGTAAATGAAAAAAAATAAATTCATCAGGGACCATTGTTCATTGTAGCTACTCTTTCATGTGCCAGGACTAACAATGAATTAATGAACATAAAGAGTGCTGTTCTTTCAGTATTAACAGAGAGACAGGTGGAGATGGAGTTTGGTCAGCATCCCCGGAGGAGTCTTCCCACACATCATCTAAGTTCTTGATGCATTGAGATGAACTATCCCACACCTTTCACAGAGCATAACTTCCTTAAGGAAAGAGAACTATATAAACTAAATATAAATTAAATGACATAGACAAGAAGGCAAAAAACATAGCTTGGGAGATATGGGGCTATGTAACGATGAAACTGGGTAAAAGGGAACTTTGGTAGAGGTCCGTATGTTAGCAAGGACAGAAAAATGTTCAGTATGGATGAAGAACCTTCTCCAAGCCAGATGAACAAATTAAGGTCTCTCAGGAGTTAGGCTGGGGTCTTGGTTAGTCTCTATACTGCTTGCACTGCAAGGAGGGCTCTACAGAGAGCTCCTCTGGTACATGAAGAGCAAGTGAACAACAAATCTAAATGTAAGTGTAATTAATGTCCTTTACTTTTATTTATATTATTCATCTATATATTGCATTTCTATATTTAATAAGCACTTCATAAGTGGAGAGAGAGGACACTGATAATGCAAAGCAAAATTTACTAATATAAACACTAGAGTCAAACAGCACTAGGCTAAAATCCTTGGTGTGACACTTCCTAAACATGTGTTTCAGAGTTTCCATTTCCTTCACAGCTAGAGCTACATACACCACCTCAAGAGTCTCTGTGCAGTTGAAGTGATTTGCTGCACATACACTACCAAGTCCTAGGCTTTGAGCAAAGTAAGGGTTTGAGACACTGCATGAACTCTGCAAGACATCTGCAAGCACAGTGATAAGGAGTGAAAGAAAAATGAGAAGGACAACATTATATTTTATACCCTTCCACAAAAATAGTGGGAAAGGCAAGCAAAAAGAGGAGCCTGAAAGAGTGGCTAAAGATTCAGATGAGAAGAGTAAGAGGGTTGAGTGTTAGTTGATCATGGCATAGCCAGTGTTCCTACTTTGAAATAGAACACAGTTTTCCTTGCTTAGAGGAAGGACATTTAAATTTCTGTCCATTTTCATCCATTTCAGTGAATGACAAATTGGCCTCTTGAATGTCCCATTAACAATGAAATTCCTTCCAAATGTGTGAGCTGTTGGTTCAAATCTTCTGTAGCTTTGTGAGGCCATTCTTGTTTAGCCTGTAGGAAATCTTTAATCCAAATGGTGCTCCAAGACTCTGTGAGTAGGACAGGGCTAAAGCATGTGTCTGCTCTCTGCATGCAGTGGGGATGTCATGTTCTTTTTGTTGTCTTCTAGTTACCAATATCTAGTCAAAAATAATCTCATTTTGCATTCCTGCTGCTATCAGGTAATCAAAGGAGAAATATTTTGGTATTTTTTCCAGAAATGAAAATAAATTCAAATGATGGCATTCAATTTTGTGTTATTTAAGAACCTTTATCTGGTACCTCTTTTGTGTACATCAAAGATGGTTTTGTTGTGAAACATGTAATGTAACATAATAATTCAGTTTTGGATATTTATGTAGAAAATGAGTCATTCCTCTGTATAGAAAAAAGATGTAAGATTTTTGAATGATTTCTATGGTCTGAATATGCCCCTCAGAATTCATATTTTAAAGTTATAACCCCCAAAATGATGATGGTATTAGGAAGTAATTAGGTGGGGAGGGTAGAGCTTTCATGAATGCAATTACAGTCATTATAAAATAAGGCAAGAAACAACCATTGGCTCTTCTGCCATATGAAGACACAACAAGAAAAAACCATGCATGAATCAGGAAACGAGATCTCACCAGATACCATATTGGCTCGCAGCTTGACGTTGGCATCTAGCAATGTGGGCAATAAATATTTTTTATCTGTTACCTCATTTGTGGTATTTTTCTATAGTACCTCAAGTGGGCTAAGGTGTAAAACTGATACCAAGAAGTAGTGGTATCAAGAAGTGATGATACTATTGTAAAAAGAAAAAGAAAGAAAGAAAGAAAGAAAGAAAGAAAGAAAGAAAGAAAGAAAGAAAGAAAGAAAGAAAGAAAGAAAAGACCCTTAAAATGTAGGAGAGACTTTGGAAATGGATAATTGGTAGAAGGCAGAAAGTTTTTAGATACATGCTAGAAAATGTCTACAATACTATCTAGGGCCATAAAATGTATATCTGGCACTGATTATAAAGAAAGGAAAGTGAATAAGAAAGCCTCCATTTCTTAAAAAAATACCCAAGTAGTTATGAACAGAATGCTGTAAGAAATGATGAGGGGGACCAATTGATAAAGTTTGGGAAGAAATGAGGGCAGATATATTGGGCAAGGGAGGAAATACTGACATTGTAAAATTGCCAATAATGAGGCTGAATGATATGCATACCCTTATATTTTAAATGAGACAGAACTTGTTATGGATTATATCTTAATGCCCCCCCAAAGTCTTCTATGCTCATAGGTGAAGCTCTTTGGAAGTGGCTGGATGTAGGGTATGTGAATAGCTAATGAGGTACTGATAACTAAATCAGTCTACTAATTGGTTTAACATAGTTCTGGGTGTGGATGATGGTAAACCCCATTCTAGGTGTGAGTGGAACCATCCAATAGATTTGAAGCCCATGTTGAATATAAGGAAAAGGGGGACTCCATTCCACTGCTTTGCTGTCTCCTGTCTGCCTGCCATGGGCTATTTGACCTTTGCCACATGGCCCTGCCTTGAGCCAGCCAACTGAGAGCTGAAACCTCTACAAACTGTGAGCTGTATTAAAACTTTCTCTTTTAATTTTAGGTGTCTGGTGTTTTCTCTTGGTGATGAGAAAAGTAACTAAGAAATAACTTACAGTTTAAAAAAGGCAAAAAGAGAACAATGAGAGTCAGTGAATTCCCTATCAGAATACCAACCGCAGGGCTGGCCAGATAGCTCAGCAGATTAAAGTATTTGCTTAGGCAGATGCAGGGTCCGGGGTTCAATCCCCGGCATGCTGTGCCAACATTTTAAAGAGAATAAAGATGCCTGTGTTAGCTTTCCACCACTGTGACAAAGTATCTGGAGAAAAACACTTTAAAGGAGGAAAGGTTTATTTTGGCTCATAGTTTTAGAGAGTTCTAGCCATGGCCAGCTAGGTCAACTGTTTTTAGGTAGAAATGATATGATGGAAAGATCAGCTGAAGGAAAGGTGACCACTTCACAGCAGCCAGCAGCAAAGGGAGAGGAAGAGAGGAAGCACTGGGGATAGCACATAGTTCCCCTGACCCACTCCTTTCTTCATGGTCCCACTGCCCACATTTCTATCACCACCCCTAGAAACATGAAAGCAAGAATCCACTGTGGACTTGGAGCCCTCATGGCCCAGTGTTTTCTCAACTCGTCTTCTGAACACTGCTGCAGGCTGGAGACCAGGACACCAACATATGAGTTTTGGGGGGGAAATCCAAGAGCCGTGCTATAATAACTCCTGCCAGAAGGAGTGTTACAGCAACCTTCACTATTGCAATAAAAGTATAAAGTTGGGTCCATGATGGATTTTGCCATGAAAGAGAACAAACTTTCATGCTCCGCTGCCTTTGAGTGAGTGGCTGTGTGACTTCTGGAACCTTATAAAATCTCACTGAGACCCCATGCTAAAAAGGAAGCTACAGCAGAGGTGGCTCAGGGACTGGCAGCAGCTCTCTGCACAGGGCAGTGAGGGAATCCCACATGCATACCCTTTGCTCTCACGAAGTTTTGAAATTTTTCCATCATTACATGTGATGATGGAGCACGTGGAGAGCAGCTTGTTAGGACCGACCCAAGTCCAGGAAGGTCCAGGAGGTATAAAATATCATGAGATGTTGAAGATCCCATGTGAAAAAAAAGTTTGAAATATTTCATTAGTAATTTTGATTGATTATATGTTAAACGGTAAGATTTTAGATATATTAGAGTAAGTAAACTAAATTAAAAACAATTTTGCTTACTTATTTTTATTGTTTATGGTGTGCCTACCATTAAATGTAAATTGTCTATGTGACCCTCATGTTTGAACTGGACAGTACAGATTAATGTTTATTCTTCTGAAGTCACCAATTTCTCATTTGTGCCCTTTCATGAAGTGTTTATCAACATTTTTATGGCCTTCAATTAATTCCAGTCCATTTCTCATGCCGACCAGTAAATAATGCTGTGGGAAAGAGCCTGATGCATTTCCTTGCCTAAACACCCTGTTCCACCAGGGCTTTTGCATGCTACCCTTCTGCTGGGGCACAAATGATGACCAATATAGGCACTTCACAGGATCACATGGGTCATCGACTGTGTGTTCTTCATGCTAATGTACAAGGAACGCTGACTAAAAGTCCTAGGGAAATTTTAGAGTTTCTTCTTAAGGTGCCATTGATTATAAGTTCATATGAAATACCTAACTGTATTTTTGAACTACATAGAAAAGGACCATTGATAGTACAGAAACTATAGACAAAGTCAAATTACAATTGTTTACTGGGTCTGGAGAACATGTTCATTCCAAAAGCATAGAACAAATGATTTCACCTTACCTTGGTTCCTCCCTCAGGGCTGGAGATGTCCATACATTTCTAATAAAAACATGATCTTTAGTGTAATGGTAGCTCGCCATACACCTCAGTAGCTACAGTGGGGAAATACAGGAAGAAATCTTTGTGTAAATCAACTTGGTATGACAAATAGCAAGGTGTTTGCACATGTGTCAAGGTGTAAATGGATGAGTTTTACCCATACTCTGTGGCAGCTTAAATGTTAGTATATTTATAATTTGTTTTATTAAGTGTTTTCTTTGGAGTTTTCATGTAGAATTAGCCCTTTTAAAACTTTAGGAGGAGGTTGAAAGTGAGACATCAGGTGACTTGGCTGCTGATAATGACTCAGATCACATAAGCCATGGAAGCTAATGAAACATGACAGATAGAAAAGAACAGAATTAAGATTTTGATTGAGATGAGGAAGAAAACAGTCATGTAAATAAATCTTTAACTAGTCCAAATGGCACAAAAATGGTCACATATGCCTGAATGATCCCATGTTAGAACTAGGTCAGAAAGTGGTATTAGGTTATTGCTGGGGTGGAATCTATTGGACTGAATGCCAACTCCATGATTCAATGTTGGAAAATGTTTGTAATAGACAATACACTATAAGTTGTTTTGAAATACACTAATAATAAAACCTAGTAACACATTCTCTATGCATCAACAGTAATACTCAAAAAATCATGTTTCTCATGACACCTCACTGACTGAGCTAACAGCCTTTATATCAGGACTCTATCATTGTAATCTCAGAACCTAAGAGATTTATGAAGTGACTGATACGACATTGAGAGTTTCAGAACAATACTGACTCACACTCAAGAGATTTGGTTGCTTTTAAAATTGCCCACATTTTGATGACAAAAAGACCCACCAAGTAAATAAATATAAATCCAATGATTTGGCTGCTATTTGTTCATTTTTGAAAGCTTTGTTTTGAACTACCAAGGTCAGCATGTGCTACAGAGTAAGTTCAAGGTTAGCATGGACTGTATAAGAGACTCTGTCTCAAAACAAGCCAACAAGCAATAAATGATTGATAATGAATCCTCAACACAAATAAATCCAGAAACAGTCACATTTTACAGCAAAATGAAAGGTGGAATAGATGTTGTTTTACAAGTTATGCAACAACTATTATGTCACTTGAAACACAAAGTATTGACCAATAGTTGTGTTTTACTTGACCTTCAACACATCAGGCACAAATAGTTTCATAGTTTACAAAGAAAATAACAAGAAGAAAGTGTCAGGAAAAGTTTCTTAGATAATTGGGAAAGGAATTGATAAATGATCAATTACAGCAGATGCATAACAGCATATATCTTCCCAAAGAACTTCTCAAAAGAATTCTGGAGCAGACTGGTGAAAAGATAGGTGAAACCCCACAGGAACATCCAAAGAAAACAGAAGTGTAGCAAGACGTCATGTACTTCCTATGAAAGAAGACAGAAACACAAAACACATGTGCTGTCCGTATAAACAATACTTGTGCTGAAACTGCCTTAGGTGTGGAAATTGAAATAAAGATTATTTTTGTTGTAGAGTTTTATTTGCATTTTAATTGTAATTCACATAGGAATTTATTTCTGGTGTTATTTTTTAGACGTAGTAAGCAAACAAACTGTTGATGTAAAAACTATTAATGTTTATTCTAAACACTCATTACATATTTGATATTTTATTTTATTGACATTTAATTTTCCTGCCAAGTGTGCATTGTATAATATAATAAGAAGCTCCTGACACAAAGGAAGACAAGAGAGGTGACAAGTATGGCCTGCCAAACAGGAAAGAAAAGTCTGTCAACGTGAGAGAGACTTGTGTCCCACATATGAAGACATCTTTAGGTGTGATAATCGAAGCAAAGATTATTGCTGTGGTAGTTTCACTTGTAGTTTCATTGTGGTTCACATAGGAATATGTTTCAGCTGTTATTTTTTAGATCCTGCAAGCAGATAAACCATTGATGCTGATATTAAAAATTTTTTTTTCAGTACAGGAAATTGAACTCAGGACATTGCTCTTGTGCTTGCCAGGCAAGTGCTTATTCTACTGAGCTATCTCGCTGGCCCTGAAAATGTTGATATTTATTCTAAACACTCTTTACATACTAACAGTTTAGTATTTTATTTTATTTTATTGATATTTTATTTTTCTGTGAAGCACACATTACTTAATATAATAAAATTCCTAAAATTAAAATGATTAGTTGATTGATAAGAATACTTCTAGAAAGTAAATCGGGTATTCCACACCCATCATAACACACCTTTCAAAAAATTTACCATGATACCCTGCATTCCCTCAGAAGGAAGCTGTACAGGCATCACAGATGATGACTGTGTTCCTTATGGAGTCATTTCCTTGCATTTTTATTCTGCTGTGTCTTCCCACTGATGGTGTCACATTTGGTGGTGCGCTGTGCTCTCCCAAGCCCAATAGGAGAACTTTCACCTGCAGGTGAGTTCGAAGGTATACTTGGAGCTATGCAATAGCAGCTCATGTGAGCACAACACATCAGTGTCCATGCATCTCCTCAACTGTGATTTCTGTTAGTGCTAACTGTGGATTCCTCCTCTTGGAGGCTGTAAGACTGTGATGTTCATTGTGGCCCTGAGGAATGGGACCACAGCTTCAGAAATGTGCCTATTCTAATCTTCATGGCATTAGGGGGGTCTCAACATAGGGATCTTTTTTGGTGGAAGGTTTGACATGATTCACAGGTAGCTGTGGTAACACTAGGATTCATGGCAGAATACCTGTGGTTATTTATGGGTTCTTGGGTGCAGAGTCTTAAAATATTACGGCGGCACTTGAGGCTCTCAGTGTAGGCCCACTGGACATTCTCTGCCTAAGCAGGAGCCTGCTGCCTAAAGTACACTCTAGAAGCTTGAGTACAGGGGTTGGGATGTAACAACATGGGGGGAAGATGGGGCTGCTCTGACCGTATACGTCAAGGTAAGTGGGGGCTGCTCTGGAGGCTCAGGCCTCAGGGACTGGAGCACAGAAGAATTCAGGAGTCAAAACTAAACATAACAGCAACTTGGGGAGATAGAGTGCTATACAGTGGTGTACTCTGGACTCTAGGATAGTAAGGCATAGCTCTGTGAAGATAAGAGAAGCATAGACTAAGAATGGCAAAATGCTGCTGAAGCTTGACCCTTGGGTTGGGTAGCTAAAGAACTCAGGGCATCTAATCATAGGTGACCTGGAAAATAGGTCTTTTGAAATGATTTTTTGTCATGGAAAAGTAGAAAATAAAATTAATCAGCTTGTAAGACTTATGGGCTAGCCATTCAGTGAACAAATAAATTCTTACCCTGCAGATGTTCCAGAATAAGAGACAGAAAGATAGAAAGAAAGCTTATTTGATAATAGCATTTCTGAGAACTTTTCATGAATCATGAGATGCACAGATAATCAGGTCTAGGAAGCTCAAAGGTCTACAAACAGATTTAACCCACAGAGACATCCCTGTGGCATATCATAATTCAACTATTAAAAGTCAAAGACAGGGTTAAGGAGATAGTTCAGTGACCTCAGCACCTGCCTGGGGAGCACAAGGCCCTGAGTTTGATCCCCAGTATTGCATGCCATACTGGCACTGGAAACTCAGACACTCCAGCCCAGCCCCCAAACTGAGCATGGTGGCGTGTGCCTATGATCTCAGTGCTGGGGATGCTGAGACAGGAGGATCAATCACTATGAGTCTAAGCTGTGTAGTGAGATCCTGTATCAAAAAACAAAAACAAACAAAAAACAAAACAACAACAAAAAGAGTAGAAGACAAGAAGAGAAATTTAAAAGCAATGAGAAAAAAAAATTTAAAAAAATTAAAAGCAATGAGAAAATGGGACCAAATCATGTATAGGGGAATTCTAATTAGACTACTGGCAAATTTCCTAGCAAAAAGGTCTGCAGGCTAGAATGGGATAATGCAAAGAACTGAAAAAAAAAAAAAAAGAAATATATATCAGTCAAGATTACTGTTATAGTTTGTATCTAGTTGTCCTCCCAAAAGCCTTATGCAATCATTGGTTGGGGTCTTTTAGAGTTTGAGACTAATTCATGATCAAGGTTGGGATATGAGTCTTAGTACTGCTGGGATTATGGGTGAGTACTATACCCAGCCTGGGGCATACAGCCTGAATGCAGTTTAAGGGAGACCGACTTCTTCTCTCTGTTGCTACATTGTTGCTGCTACTCCTCCCATTTGCTCTTGCTGTTTTGCTTTATTCTGCTGCTGTGAACTGCTGCCCTCTGCCATGTGCCACTCAGCCTTGGAGCCAGCTTTGTATGGACCAAAACTTCCAGTAACCGTGACCTAAATAAACCTTTCCTTCCTTCGTTTTGGGTATCAGGTATTGTGGCCCAGCAAGGAGAGAAGAGTAACCAAAACAATTACTATACCCTGTAATGATCTTCTTCAGAAACAAAGGAGAAATAAAATATTTCATAGGCAAGCCTAAACCTGAGGAAATTTATTATTACAAGTTCACCTTAAAAGAGATTTTAATTAATTAAGTTATTTATTAATTTATTAATGTGTTTAGTACAGGGTCTACAGAGTCTCACTACACAGATCTGGCTTGTAGTGGTCACCTGTTTTCAGCCTCCCAAGCACTGGGATTACAGACACATGCCACCATGTCCTGTTTCAATTGCAGTCTCAGCTTGCCCTGGGGGCAAGGTTGGCACTACATGTGGTACCACTGATCAAAACCTGGTCCCAGCACTTTGCCTAATCAGGCGCTTTAGTCCTTCGAGGTATATGGCTAGCACCACAAGAGATATTTTTTAAAGTTCTTCAAGAAGAAACAAAAGAATAATGATTACTTTTATAAAAATAAAAAAGAAATTTAACACTGTTAAAGGTGAATATGTAATCAAACCCCGAATACTCTAAAACTGTAATGATTTTAGGTGAATCACACATATTTCTTATGAGAAAGTCAAAACATGTGGAGGGCCACTTGTACGAGTCTCCTTCAAAGAAGAGAAATTACCTCTATTTTGGCTAAACTTGGCGCTATTTCCCTGTATTGATATGTACAGAGCTGGTTAGCACTTTTCCTTATCCCTTCAACTGGCTCTAGGCAATGCACACCATTCCACCTATATACTGATGTTTAGTCTTTGAAGCAAGGCTAAGGAACAGTGTGACCCCAGCCCTACATCGCCCCTAAAACATTTGTGAGCTGGGTGGGATGGAAAGCAATGCTGTCAGCTGGGATGAAGCCTTGATATCAGAAGCTGTGACTTCCCAGGACATAAAAGATTGCACATCAGAGATGAAGCACCAACCCCCAAACAATAGACACTATCTCAGTTGCGTCATGCAGGTTACTCTTTCTACATATCCTTCTTTGCATACTGCAGAGGTGATTTGATATAAAAAGATGTAAATTGTGGCATCAAAAATAAATGTGATGGAGTGGTAGGGGCATTGACCATGGATACGCAAGATAAGGAATTTTGGGGGTCACAAACTCCAAAACTCAAAGACTGCATGGTTAAAGATTAAAAGATAGCTTACAGAGCCACTAGTCCATGTAGGATCAAAACACATTGCTTTAAAGAATATAGGCTCTGGTCCTTGTCTTCCCCTTACTCCAATTACTTACTTAAACTAGCCCTAAAGTCAGCCATGTAGCAAACCATATTGTCTATCACCTGTCCTCCTCCTGTCTCCTACATGAATTCCTGCACAGGTATGCTTCTTTTTTGTCCTTTATTCTGGTTTTCTAGACCTATCATTTAAAAACTTCAGATTTGGGCTGTGTTTACCCAAGACTCACTCATGCTGAGGGTTCATGGGAAGAAGCATTCCCTCTGGGCTCTCAGAGGTAAGATGGGATATGGACTACTGAACTGTGTCAAGTAGTGCCTAAGTAAGGACATATGTGAGGCACAGTTGGTGCAACTCAATGTGGAGGACCAACCTCCTAAAGCCAAGAGGTGGCACAAGTAACAAGGATGTATTCTTTATGCTGGTAAGTGGACACAGGCAGTCACAGGAGTAGCGTGGCCTGTCTCAGTAAGGTTACAGATTAGCTTTATCAGCCCAGAAGTCTTTTAACTGTCCAATTGCTCAGTGACCAAAACAGCTCATTTGTTTCTCTTTTTGCTCTCTCATTCATATAGTATGGATCAAACTTCATCCAAATAGGAAAGCATTTAAGCAACATTTACAACATCTCTTAAAGACATGGAGAAGTAAAATTTTTAAACCTCAACTTATTGAATGATTGATAGTTATTTGACAACAATGTACATGGTGTGCTCTACAGGACAGCATGGAGGTGGACTGGAAGTATGTGTCTCAAAATATGAGACAGTCATTAGGTCCTGAAAAAGCCATACATCTTGCTACCTGGCATCATCGCAGGGTCAATATTCAATCTACTCACATAAAGAATGTTCCCTTAAATAAAGCTTCATCCTCTTTCCTCGGCTCCCTTTGGCCACTCTTTGGCCTCCAACTTCCTAGGACAGGTAAGGCATCCAGAGAGAAGCCCTAAAAGTTATATTATTATATACTAATTAGACTCTTTTAACAAAAAAATGGGAAAAGAAAATAAACATAAAAATAAAAAAGGGAGGAAAGGTTAAAGGACAACAAAAGGCAAGCCAGCAAGTTATAATGAACTGGGTCAAATTTATCAGGGAAGGGGAGTCCCCACCAAGGTTTCTCCAAAGGCTCAAGTACACACACATTTGAGGCCAAAGCAATAGACATGAAGGAACATCTCCTATCTGTCTCTTGCCATTTCTCATGAAGTTAAAAAGCAGTCATTCAAGTTCTTCAATGGTTGTTTTCCTGCTTGGCAATCCAGTAGAAGCCAGTCATAGCTTTTGTCTTTGGAGGCATGTTTTGCTACCGACTGAAGATCCACCCTAGGGAAGCTTTTGGTGTCCATTGTCTTTATGCTCTGGAGATGGTCAAGGTAAGGAAATTCTCTTCTCTGTGACTTCTGGATTACAAGGCCCAATTTCTGGAATAATGTACTTTCGCCTTCCTACTGCTCTTCCATTGTGAAACTGACCTTCATTTATCTCTGGGTCATATTCTTAAAATAATTGGTCCATAATTGATCCTCAAATTATCAGAAAATATATGTGAACATTTTAGCTGAAACTTATCAGCTTTTCTGCCCTTAGGCAAAACTGAAAATTACACCTTTCCCTCCTCCCTTCAGTCAAAGATGATGCACCACAGAGTACTTTGTTAAAATCAGTATGGTAATGGTAACCAAACAGACCAGACGATCAATGGAACAGATTAGAAGATGCAGACACAACTACAAACACACTCAGCCACCTTGTCTTTGACAAAGGGGCAAACATGTTCACCAGAAGGAAGATAGCCTCTTTCATAAAATGGTGCTGGGAAAACTGGCTCTATACACGCCGAAGAATAAAGTTAGATGCATATCTATCACCACGCAGTGAACAAAAGTCAAAATGGATCAAAGTTTTAAATACTAAAACAGAAACACTAAATCTACTGGAAGTGAAACTAGATAGAAATATTAAAGACATAGTAGGTAGACAGAGAGTTCATGAAGAAAAACTAAACTGCATGGGAAATACTTCAAAGAAACAACAATTGGGATCTTGTCTTATTAAAAATCTTTTGTAGATCAAAAGAAATCATCAACAAAGTGAAAAGACAACCCACGAAGTGGGCAATTATTTTAGCCAACTTTCTCTCAGACAAAAGATATCTAGAACATATAAAGAATTGAAAAAAATTAATCCCCCAAATTTAAAGACACAATCTAAAAACTGGCACCTGAGATAAATATGCACTTCTCAGATGAAGAAATAAAATAGCATATAAATATATGAAAAATGTTCAATGTCATTGGGCATTTAAGAATTGAAAATTAAAACAAGACTGAATTCCATCTCACCCAGTAAATAATGATTATCATTAAGAAATCAACCAATAACAAATACTAGAGGGGCCGTATGGAAAAAGGAACCCTTTTCTTCTGTTGGTGGGAATGCAGACTGGTGCAACCATTGTGGAAATCAGTGTAGAGATTCAGAAAAAAAAATACTGGGATTAGAGGTTTCATTTAATCCAGTTCTTTGTCTTCTGGATATCTTCCCAGAATGAAAAGCATCATATCACAGTGATACATGTGTTCCATGTTTATAGCAGCACAATTTGTAAATCTTGAAGCCAATCCAAATTCTTATTAACCAAGAAAAGATGTGGTACTTTTATGTTATGGAGTACTACTCAGCTATAAAGAAGGATAAACTTGAGACTTTTATAGGTACATGGATGCTACTTGAGACCATCCTCATAAATAAAATAAATTAATTTCACATGTGTAAACACAATATTGTCTCCCTGCCATGAGAAGTTGAAAGGTAAATAAGGTCCAAAAGGTAAAATAGGTACTGGGAAGTGGGAAGAAGCTGTTAAAAAGGAAAGACAAACTGAAATTAGGGAATGGAGAAAGGAAAATGCAAAGTTAAATATTTACACACCATAGTTAAGATAGCCATGCTACTAATTTCTATTAGTTCACTGAAAAGAAAGACTTGTGCTTATATCATTTGATCAATTTTTCAGGCTATATCTTGTATTGTATGCTGTGAGTCTAAGATTTACAGTTAAGCTTATGCAAATTTAACACATATAAAGTAACTAAATGGTTCTCTGTTTTATACAATATAAATTTAGGCTTTAAACATATGAAAGAATCAAACTTTGATATCTCTTCAAATTTGGTCCAGAGATTTAAAGTTGATCTGCATCTATTGGATTTGATTAAACAAGAATTTTAGGACCAGCCAAATAGCTCAGTGTATTAAAGTACCAGCAAGCAGGCACAGGGGCTGGGGATTCGATCCCTCGGCCTGTTGTGCTGGCCAGGTTCCCAGGGCATGGTGAGATGGAAATTGAGACTGGGCATGGTGGTGCTTGCCTGTAATCCCAGCGCTTGAGAGGCTGGAAAACAGGTGGGTCACTATGAGTCTGATCTAGTAGTGAGACCCTGAACACCCTATAGACCCTTCTATAAAAAATACAATAAAATAAACAAGAATTTTGTTATTGTATAAATGAGGTAGATTTGTATATTGGGTAATATATTTGCCATTATTAACATCATTTCCTAAATTTATCAGAGCTGGACAGGTGTACTTAATTCTTATCAGTATAATTACATCTTATAAAATCTGCTAAGAGAGTCTAAAATTTGTCTTAGGAGTCTAAACTTAGGCTGGTACCAGTTCAACCTTTTAAAAACTTTGGAGGACCTTGAGAAGCCCTGGGGATTCTGGAAAGCTGTGATCTGTGGGCCCAGCATGCACAGATATGGAGCCTTCCTGGCATCATTTAAGAATTTTGGAGGACTCTGGGCAGCCTGTGGGCCTCTAGCAAGCTCTCCCTTAGCCCCCAGATCACAGGTGTGGAGCTTCTGCTGATGTAGATCCAATGTTTTAAGAACTTAGGAGGACTCCGAGCAGCCTGCTGGACTGTGGAGAGCTGTGATCTGTGGGCACAGTGTGCACAGGTACAGAAATTTTCTGGTGCCTGGTCCATCCATTTAACAACTTAGGAGGACTCTTCTGAAGGACTCTGATGAGCTGCATCCCTTGCCCCCAAGCATGCAGGTGTGGAGCTTGTGCTGGCACTGGCCAACTTTTTAAGAACTTAGGAGAATCCTGAGTGGCCCATGGGATCCTGGTTAATCTGGCCAACAGCCACCACATACACTGAAGCTTTGTTGAGAATCATCCAGTCACTCCCACTAGTAATGAGGGCCTTGGTGAGTCCAACCTTTCTCCCTACTTTAGTGGAAACCTTACTGACACACACCTCACCACTCTTCTACCACTGCTAAGTCTGGGAGCTGGGATTACTGGGAACTTCAAAAATGCCAAAATGCAGGAGCAAAAGGCAATCTCAATCCTCCAGCCCATCCAGAACAAATGCAGGAGACAAAGACATGTAAGAACTAGGAAATCTCACACCTGAAATTTCTGAAACAATAGCAACTGAAGTAAAGAAACAAGTCAACCAGACTAGGAGGAAATAAGATCAGAAATAATCTCCAAGGAGGTAAAAAAAAAAAATGACGACAATTATGAAAGAATTGCTCAGTAAAGCTAAAGAAGATGTAAGTTAAAAAAAAAGTGGATAATAAAAAAATGATGAAAACACGAAAGGAACAACACAGGAAAGAATTAAAATGCATGAAACATTAAGAAAGATATCCAGGAAATTAAGTACTCCATTGAAAGATGTCAAAGCTGCATGAATAAAACAGAATATAGACTTTCAGACCTTGAAGACAGCAGTGCAGCTAATGAATGTGAAAGGAAAGATCTCTTAAAACTAACAAGGAACCAGGAAATAACAATTAAGCAGCTACAAGATGATGAAAAGAAAAATAATACAAAAATAATACACATCATGCTGTGCTGTCCCTGTGCTGTGCCGCCTGTGCCATGCGGGGCACTGAAACTGGGTGTGGTGGTGCACACTTCTCATTCCAGTGCAGGTGAGGCTGAGACAGGAGTAACTGCATGAGTCCAAATTGCATCGTGAGTACCAAATAAATGCATACCTAAATAAATAAAAGATTTTTAAATTTTTTAAAAGAATAATAGAAGTCAATAAAGCAGCAGGAGACAGCACAAATGACATAAAAAGACTATTTGTAGAAGTACTAGCAGAAAAATTTCCAAACATGAGAAAAGAAGCTGATATACAGAAAGCAGGTCATATAAAACTTCAAACTGCCATAATCAAAATAAATCTATATCTAGACACATAACAATCAATATCTCAGAAATTCAGTAACAGAATAGCATATTAAAAGCTGCTAGAGAAAAGAAACATCACCTATAATGGGAAACCCATCATAATCATAGCAAATTTCTCAACACAAACCATCAAATCAAGAAGAGCTTGGAGTGAAGTATTTCAGGTACTATAAAAAAATAAGTTCCAACCCATATTGATACACCCTGCAAAACTATTTATTAAATTCAGTGGTGAGATAAGATCTTTCCAAGGGGCTTGCAAGCAGGGACAGGGGCCGGGGGTTTGATCCCCAGACCTGCCTTGCTGGCCCCGCACCCCAGGGTGTGCTGAGATGGTGATTGAGACTGGGCATAGTGGTGCATGCCTGTAATCTCAGCACTTGGGAGGCTGTAAACAGGAGAATCAATATGAGTCCAAGCTGTAGTGAGAACCTGAACACCCTGTAGACCGTTCCCTAAAATACAGAAAAAAAAAAAAAAAAAAAAAAAAAGAGATCTATCCATGCAAGGAACAACTAAAGAAATTCATGACCATCAAACCAACCCTACAAAGAGTACTGACAAATATTCTACAAGGATATGTAAGTGTCCACAGCTTCAAGAACAACAGAAAGAAACCATTACAGAGAGAAAATAATGAAAAAGTGGAAAAGAACAGAACCGATAGCAGGAAAATAACATGCCAAAATAAGCCAGTACATATTAGTTATAACTATAAATGCAAATGGCCTCAATTCACCAATCAAAAGAAATAGACTAGTGTAGAGGATTAAGAAACAAAATCCAACAATATACTGCATGTGAGAAGCACATTTAACTCAAAGGGAAATTCACAGACAAAAAGTTAAAGGATGGAAAACAATTCTCCATGCCACAGGAAATCAGAAAAAAGTAGGAATGGCTATTCTGGTTGCTAACAATATCAACTTTAAACCAAAAGACATTCAAAGAGATAAAGAAGGTCACTAAGTACTTACTAATGAAAAACTGCAAGAGGAAGAGGTAACAATTATAAATATATAACTATATATATTTATATATATTTATATTCAATGTAGGAGCACCCACCTACATAAGACAAATTTTAACAGGCATGAAAAATCAAATAAGCAATAATACAATTGTAATGGGGGATTTTAGCATGCCACTGTCACAAGGAGATAGATCAAGTGGGCAAAATATCAGCAAAGAAATAACAGAACTAAACCAAACTTGTAAAGAAATTGATTTGGTAGACCTTTGCACAGTTTTTCACCCAGTGACAACAGAATGCACTTTCTTTTCAGTTGCACATGGAACATTCTCCAAAACAGAACATGTACTAACACACAAAACATTCTTAAGTAAATGCAAAGGAACTGAAATTATCCCATACATATTATCTGACTATAGTGCAATAAAACTGGAAATTATTGATAAAAGAAACTACAAAAACACCATAAACAAATGGATATTAAATAACAAACGTTTATACAACCAGTGAGATACAGATGAAATTAAAGAAGAAATTAAAAAAATATTTACAATCAAATGAAAATACAGATACAATTACCCAAACTCATGGGATACAATGAAAGCTGTCTTAAGGGGAAAATTTATAGTGGTAAATGTGCACATTAGGAAAACAAAGCAAGTCCAAGTATTTGATTTCTTTTTTTCTTTTTTCTTTCTTTTTTTTTTTTTTAACAGAACTAGGGATTGAACTCAGGCCCTTGCACTTGCAAGGAAAGTGCTTATTCAACTGAGCTATCTTCCCAGCCTCCCAAATATCTGATCTTATGCTGTATCTCAAACTCCTAGAAAAAAAAAAAAAAGAAAAAGTCAAGCCCAAAGGAGATAAGAAAATATAAAGATTAGATCAGAAATAAATGTAATGGATTTGAAGAAAATGATACACAGAATAAATGAATCAAAGAGTTGGTTCTAAGACAACAATATGCAATGTATTAATTATTGAAACTGTCCTACTAATCGGTTTTCAAACTGTCTCATTGCTATTTGTTTCTCAATACAACTATTAAAAAAAGAGTTGGTTCTTTGAAAGAATAAATAAAATTCATAAATCCCTAGCCAAGCTAATCCAAAAAATGAAAGAAAAAACCCAAATTCATGCAATGAGAATGAAAAGGGTGAAATCACTACAGACCATATAGAAATTAAAAAGATTATCAATACCTACTTCCAAAATCGTTACTCTCACAGGATGGAAAGCAGAGAGGAAATGGACAGTTTCCTAGATATATATTTGAAATGCCAAAGCTGAATCAAGAAGATATAAAAGCTCTGAATAACTCAGTAATGGGAAATGAAATTGAAAATGTAATAAAAAAAAAACCCTACCAACAAAGAAAAGCCCAGGTTCCACTGAATTCACAGCAGAATTCTACAAGAAGTTAAGAGAAGATCTAATGCAAACTTTTCTTCAAACTCTTTAATGAAATTAGAAGGGAAGCAATTCTCCCAAACTCATTCCTGGAGGCAAGTATTACTCTGATTCCAAAAGCATGGAAGATCCAACTGAAAAAGAGAACTACAGGCGATTTTCTCTAATGAATAAAGCTGCAAAAATCCTCAATAAAATACTAGCAAACAGAATGTAGCAGGTCAAGATTATACATCATGACTAAGTGGGATTAATCCTAGGAATTCAGGGATGGTTCAACATATGCAAACCCATAAATATAATACATTACATCAATAGGGCCAAGAACAAAAAACACATGATCATCTCAATAGATGCAGGAAAAGCTTTTGACAAAGTCCAACACTCATTTATGATAAAAAAAAAAACCTTACAGAGAATCAGAATAGATGGTCTATATCTCAACCTCATAAAAGTCATCTATGAGGAACCAACAGCCAACATCATACTAAATGAGGAAAAACTGAAGGCCTTCATTCATAGGTGCAATCACCAAATTCCATAATGTAGCAGGATACAAAGTCAACACACAAAAACAAGTAGCATTTTTGTACACAAACAATGAACACACCGAGAGAGAAATTAGGGAATCTACACCTTTCAAGATAACATCCGAAACAAAAAATACTTAGAAATCAATCTCAAAAAGGAAATGAAAGATTTATACAGTAAAAATTATGGCACCCTGAAAAAAGAAATTAGGTATACAATAGTAGTCTTTTAGTTATTCCTTTGTGTTCAGCAGCAGAATATTTTTTTCAGCACACCCTACAAATGGACTTCTCTTCCACCCTATGAGTCATGATTCCACCTGAGTCTACAGGGTGGATTTCAAAGAAATAGCTGTAGCTCAGTTCCAC